>NC_070592.1:23787250-24087250 GCF_027409825.1 Scomber japonicus | reverse complement strand
AGCTATTTAATGCATGCCTCCTATCTGTACAATGCTTTTCTTACTATATCCTAGACTTGAGGCTCTCTCAGTAACACAAGAACAATCCAGTGTTGCTCATATACCGTAGGTGACCTTGATCTCATACTGTATGACGCTGCTAGAAATTCTTGACAAGATGCCCCCCTGACCGGCTGGTACGCATGGAATACATAAGAGCAAGGGCTGAAAGTCACTTTGAATTAAGGTTTCTGTCTCGTCACGTGGAGCCAGGTCAGGAGTGGATCATGAGATACGAGCACTCAGCACTGTGGCTTGTTGCTCTTTCTTCCAAGGAGACAAGCGAGAGCTTTCTGTCTTGACGCTCAGGAGACCTTGGTTGAACAGCAGCGGCCTGGGGGGCCATGGGGTAAGCTTAAATACCCCTACAGAGGCCTGCTGTTTGTTCATCTTCCAGTAACATGATGGATGTGGAAGGCCAATGGAATTATCTTGGAGGACAACTCTAAGGGCTTTATGGGAAAAAGAGAGCCTAATCATTTAGAGAATAGCATTGAGGTGGGCATAAAGACTCCATGTAAAATGGCTCTGTGGTCTGGTGGTATAGAACGGTAATGGAGAGGAAATGGTTCTGTTTATCCTTTCCGAGTTATGTTACATTTTCTCTTTAGTGTTTGTTTTTTCTTCTTTTCTCGTAATTAGCAAGTATTGAGCGACCACTTTGCAGCAGTATCACCATGATTGTAATGGTGATGAGTGCTTTTAAGGTTTTGATGCACTCAGTACAAAAGATTGTCTCTGACTCAAATACAACAGTATGGTAATTTGTTTGCATGTATTAAACTGACCTAATTTAACGCTGTAGTTGTGCAAAAGATGACAGTTCTCACTCAGAAGCCAAGGTGAAAGTAGTGCAATGTAGGTCTGTCGCGATAACTGCTTTTGTTGGACAATATATTGTCTCAGAAAATATTGCGATAAACGATACTATTGTCATTTTATACCATTGATATAATGATAATATAATAGCATGATAATACAAGGGGACAGGGGGTGCTATGCTTTTGTAAAAACACAGACTGCCATTATGGACAGAGTTATTTACCTTTAATTCCATATAAGCGGCGCCGCTCACTTCTACAGTCTCTACAGTGAGGAACGTTTTGCTCAAATTTTCTGATTTTGACAATAGAGACTATGGGTTTAACATTTAATTATTAAGTATTTCATGAAAAAATAAGCAATAATTAAAGGTAAAGCTTGTAAACATAACATTAATTTATTTATTAAGAGCTAAAGCATGACAAATCTCAATCTGTACATTAGGCCCACAGCTTAGAGTAGATGTTGATTAAAATGCTGATAAACTCTTGATTGGTGGACAGAAATACATGAAATCACCTTTATTTAAAAATAAGGCCCACCCACTTCAAACCAATGACACAAATACAGGAATATCTGATGTCAAATAGCATAAATTGTAGCAGACAATGTGTTGTGTACAGTACTTGTAGGACCCCCATCACTTATTGTAAGAAGCTGATTGAGAAAACAGGTTTTCAGGGCTTTAAGTCATGAACATGAACTTTCCCTGACCCGTTACAGAGTTGTTTAAGTTGCCTTAACTTAAAAATAGAGGTTTCAGATCAGAAAACACGTACAACATGGTCCCCTAATAGTTGGAAGCTAGTTGAGAAAATAGGTTTTTAGGGCCTTTCACTTTCACTCCGTAGTTTTAGTCATCCAAACTTAATGATAGAGGTGGTAGATCATAAAACACCCATGCTGCACTGCAAGCAGGTCTGTGCCTTCATGATTTACAGTACTATGTTTGCTTTCATTCCTCTGTAATGATTATTCTGCCCAGCTAAATCAACAGCCACCTGTGTAAATGTTAGTTTAAGTTTTAAGCTGCTGTTTCTGTCTAATAACCTTCTGAAGAAGCTGAAAAGAACTGAAAACATATTAAAGGGGCACTCCATTTATTTTGTATTGCACTTTCAGAAAGTTGGGGGACTCACAGGTGAAAACTTTAAAAAAGAATGGTCAAAATTGAGGCAGCAGAAGCAAGTGATATTCCATCTTTTAGTCCTTTCGTATGTGTAAAACTCCTGAAACACTAGATCCTACAATTCCCATAATGCAACCTAAAAGCATCTTTCATTAGACCTTAACCAAATCTCCTAAATGTCCACTTCTTTCAAACCCCACATCTCTAGTTTTTAACACAGGCTTTCTGTTAAAAATGTTATGTCTCAAGACCAAGCCAAGACAACCCTGATGACATCACTGTGACATCTGTAGGGTTATAGCTCAGGCTTTGCAGAGCTCCTCCAGAGCCACAGAGGATATTACACAACTATTTTCACATAGTAAATAGTGCCACTCATAACAAGTAAACTGCAATTCATGTTGTAAAATCATTGCAGTGTTCCTTTAATCAAGGTCGCTAACCATAATTCATTGTCCTCGGGAAGCCTGGATGACTTTTTTTCATATGTAGGGGAGTGGGATGATTGGGATGTGGCCTGCATTGCATGGGTTGACATGAGGTCTGTGTTTCCCATGCACGCTACCGGGCCCTATAATCTGCTCTGATCCTACTGGGAGGGGCGTCTCCTGCCCATCAGACATCCAGTCTGATAAAGCCTACAATAAGGCTGAGAGAGCAGCTGCTCTGCTGGAGGCAAAGGGCCTAAAGGAAAACACAGCGCTGCCCTAAACCAAAGACTTTACCAATCACTCCCAGGTGGCGCCGTATGTAGCTTAGAGCTTAGAGCCTGTAGTGAACCTTAGAGCATCTCACATGTATGATTTAGCCTGGGAATTGTGGTCATTATTGTTTGGATTGTTCCTTAACTTTTTATGAATGGACCAGACTGACTGCGCTTAAGTAGTATGAACAAATCAGACATGACGCTAAAGCACAAATCCCTTGTTATAGAAAGGGTCTAGCCGCTCAGCCTCAAGAGAATCCAATCAAAAGACACTGGCGTGGAATAATTTGACTGAATTGGTGTGTGATCCCTCCTTTTCTCTTCTAAAAAAAGCATAAAAAGCTAATTAGAGAAGAACAAGAAGACCACCACGAAAGACCAAGCGGGAGTACAGGCGGCTGGTTAAAAAACAACAGAGCGGCTAACATGAAGGATAAAAGAAATCACGTGAAAGCAACTGTAAAAATATGTTTTCAAGAGGGGATTTGAATTTTTTTTATAAACGAAATTCTACTATTCAATTCTACTGTTTCACCTCCTTCTTCTCTCCCCTAGCCATTAGGAGGCTGAAAGGGCAGCCAATTACTCCCAGAGCCCGGCATGTGGTTCGGCTAATGAAGTCAGGGGAGGGAGAAAAGTGTGTGAGTGCGTACAGTGTGTGTGTGTGTGTGTGTGTGTGCGTGTGTGTCCCTTAGCATAAAAGGTCCAACAGCTCTCCACTGATAAGGCGTGGTGGAGAACACACGCTCGCCGCACACTCCAATACCTCTGTAGAGATGATATCTCAAAGTGGCTTCTTCCTCTTTCCGTTTTATCTATCTACCTCTTCTGCCATCCATCACTCCTCTTCCTGACCACAAGACTATTCTTCTCCCTCCCATGCGTTTCTCGATGTGATTTTTCCCTCCATCTCTCCCACTCAATCATTTTATATCTCGTCCTGTCACGCTTTCATTTTCCATGTTTTGCCTTTTATCTTCTTTCACTACATTTCTCTTAAGTTCATCCTGTCTCTTTCTGTACTTTTTTTTAAAGGCTCCCTAAGAAGTATAAGAGTGGTGTAATTAGTCCCTTTACACTAAAAAACTGTACAGTAGGCACAACAAAAATAATTTCTGTTCTTGTTGCTCTCCCTTGACTCAGCTCCTGGAGGGTTTCTCTCTCAATTTAGATGCCTCCTCTTACGCCTGAGCAGAATTTGAGGTATGTTATGAAAGAATTACCACCAGCTGTGTCTCTACCTCCACATAAATATAACAGAATGGTTGGTGGATGTTTTTTGTTTGGTTTTTTTAATAGGAGAGGAGAACAGTAGTGCCACTATGACCAGAGTGAGTTACAATGTTCTGGTTGAAAAATTACAACCTGTTTCATACGGTGACAGCATCAATTAAACTCAGCGTTTTCTCCCACCCGCCTCTCGCAGGGCTCTCTGGGCAATAACAGAGGGCCAATCAGAAATAGAAAAATCGATCTGGCGCCGGCTGGCTTGGATGCATTTACAAGCAGCCATAATGACTGCAGACTCATTTCTCCGGCTGCTGGTGCAATCACATAGCAACCTTTTTTCTGCCAAGCTGTGAGCAAAAGAGCAGCGTTATTCTGTAGGCTGTTCAATTAAATGCACTGTCTGCCTCACAGAGAAGCAACAGGATACTCTTAGCATATGAGAAGATATAATGCTGTCCCGTCCCCCTTTTCTGTTATTTGACTGACAGTTGTTAATTTAACTTTATTTTGTAAATGTAAAACTTAATTTGCAAACATGCTCTATTGCCTGGCTGATTTAAACATACTAGGTATAACAGATTTTCCTATTGTATATAGGGTTAGGGTTAGGGTTAGCAGAACCCATGATGGTGATCAGTAGTGATGTAGTAGTCTCACCAAGTTCCCATGAACAATGCTGGGCTTTGAGGCAATTTGAAATAGTATCCAAACCGTGTAATTACAACTTTCACATCCATCACATGATGCACACTGGCCCAAAAATACTTTCTCCCATAGTGAAAGAGATATCTATCAGTGGATAAAAGTGAAAAGTTTGAGTGTCACAATCCCACAAAATTACTTATTTCATTGCCAAAATATGATCACAACATTTGGAAAGTCTAGAAGAGCCATGTTAGCCATATGTTAGACTTAAAACATTGCTCCATAGTGCTACTAGTGGGGCAACATGGGGTCAAAATTTGCATCCCTTAGTCTCAAAATCATAACGTTGCCAACCCAGAACGTACATCATACACCCACTGTTACAATCAGCAGAACTCTCTGATCTGTCAATCCACAATGAAATGGTAGAAAATGAAGCTTCTCATAACTTGCTATCTTGGCTGATATTCATAAAACCTTTTCTGCAGTAACAGTAACTCAGTCATTGTTGTGTAGCCGTGGAATATTCACCATAGATTTGAAAAAAGAAAGCATGTATTTGGTATTCCCATGTGACATATCCTATAAATCGAATGGAAGGAAATTAAAAATGAGCAAAAGTACCCCAGGGTTCAAAGGGTAAATGACAACCACCCAGCAATATAAAACAAATTACTTTGGCAAAGCAGAGTTATATAAAAATCAGATGGTACAACACAACTAATACAATAGTTTGTTCTATTTGAGACTCTGTAGGGCCCATTCCTTCAAAGGTCAGCACTGTCGAGACAATTCGCAAATTGGTCAGTGGCACAAAGTTGACCAGTCAGGATGTCTTATTTTTAAATAGAAAATACACTACTTAAAACAGCACAGAAACAAGCTGGCTCCTAACCACATGTGTTTTTATGCTTTGCTGTAAAGTCTAAAGAAGTGTCAAATTATGTTAAATGTTCCCATTCTTTTTATCATGCACTCAGTTGAGAATAATACTTTCATTCATGATTACAGCCAGAGAACAGTTTAGTTGAATTGTTTCTCCAGGTGTGGGAGGACCTTGACGATACATGGTTTCTGGACCAAATAACCATGGTAAAATATAAAACCGCGCTCATGCAGACTGTAAAAGCCAGCATTTAATAGGATAACATGTTGCATGTGTCATAATCCTGCATTTTGCAGAAGATCCCAAATACGTTTTGATGTTTCTCAGAGCAGGGATAAGCAGTGCGGCAGTTGTAAATAGAACCGTCTCTCTAGTTGATACATATGGCAGAATACGCACAGTAGGACAAAACACAGTAGAGGTGGGCTTAAATGGAAGAAATGACAGCGACTGTTGAAACTTACCAGGCTTTCACTGATCAGAGTGCTATGCTGGTGTTCAAGCTGTGACTCTCTGCGGTGGAGACGTGAGATGTGTCATTGCTCGCACTTCAACCAGTGAAAGAGAAAAAACAGATGGAGAGAAAAAGAGAGATGAAGAAATTAAGGAAGGAAGGAGACAAATAAGTCAAGAAAGTGAGAAAGGACTTCTGGTTATGCTGTCAAGTTGAGCAGCAGCACTTCCCTTCCCTGCTCTGTAATTTCAAGATAATTACTGCATAACCACCCAACTATTCTTATGTAAGCCTCTTTAAATGTAAGTTATTTCAAGTTAACATGGACATTGTCTCTGACTTGGTCCTCAATGAGGGCGATGCCATACTGATGGATACAGACAGCGGACAAGTCAACACAACATTACCAGCACCAACGTTATGAAAGCCATCAAATCCCTTAAAAGGGCCTTTCAATGAGTTGTGTACTAACAGCTAGCGTAACAGCTAAGTGAATGCAATGGTCGTATTGCACAGGCTGAAGAGTGTGTATCCACCACCAAGGATGCAATCAGCAGTCTGCAATCAAAAGTCAATGTGCTGTGGGAGAGGACATGGATCCTTGTGCTATTATGAAAAAAATGGTTTACCAAAGCCCTCCATGACCCCCAGTGGTACTAGAGGGACCGCATTGTATCATTGAACAAATGCATAGTTCTTCTGAATCTTCATTATGACATTTTTAAACCATTAAGACAAGGGACGTGTGTGGAAAGCATCAACAGCAAAAGGTCAGCTGTTCTACAGAAACAACAACATCAGGCTCCATCCAGACTAACTGGTTTAAGTATACAAACAACAACAAAACTTCTATGGAGCTACCACGGAAACATCAGATTCTTTTCCCTGCAAGCTACTCATGAACTACAAAGACCCACACTTTTGATACACTGTCAGCAGTTACCCAGTATAACGCTGGTCTAAGAAGAGGCATAGGGAAGAAATGGTGGATATCTGACAGTCATAGACCACTATACAGACTGAACATTGTCCCTCTTTATTTTCATCTCTTGATGCTATGAATAGTCCATTTTTTGTTTGTTTGAGAGAAAGCTAGGTAAATAGAAATAACTAATGGCTCTTTACTTGAATGTGGAGGTAAGCTATTCATATTTTGTTTTGTTAATGAGATTGGGTTTGTTCTTTTTATATAATAATGATAATAATAATAATAATTATTATTATTATTATATAGTCTGTCTATTATTAGAATTATTAGCCCTTTCTTTATAAACCAGACAAGATATTGGAAGCCTTCTCTGCTTTTTATAAAAAGCTGTAATCAAATATTGATGCATATACTGACTATGAAAAATGAGAGACCTATTTAATAAAATAAGACTACCAATCACAATCTATAGATGGTCCCCCAACAATATGGGAAATGCTGGAGGTAATTTAGGGGTTGAAAAGCAGCAAAAGCCCAGTTTCAGATGGGAATTTTCTGAATTCGAAAAGGGTTTCAAGAAAGCTTTCACTTGTGCATTAGAAACTGGGTAATTTCCTCAAAATTAGAAGGAGACAATTATTTCAGTGACACATAAGGAGGGTATAGACCCTACGGAGTGTAGCTCTTATAGACCAAAAGCTCAAGTTAATGAAGCGTCTTGGGACTTTTGGACTTTACTCTACTCACTAATAAATATGACCAACACAGAAGCATTAGCCTTGATTCCCCTCAATTGAAATCCTTATTCTTATCCATTTAGATGCCCCATGGAAGGCATCAGGTATTTGGGAATAAATATACCCTCAGACCTCAGTTTAATAGGCAGTGAAGTGGCTATTAGAATGAATATACTCCCAAGACCTCATTTTCTTTTCCAGACTTTACAAATTACCCTTGTTTTAGTGGTCAGATTTTTTGTTCAATATAGAAAAAAGTTGTAATATTAATATGCCTTGATCCATGGTAACCATTACTAGGATTAAATCAATTAAACCAGGACTCTCCTGGAAGATTCAGGATGGAAAACATGGGGATCAGCAAATAACATATAGAATCCTAGCTTTAATGTGAAAGAAAGTGGGACAGAGAGCTACAACAGGAAATAAGGGAGGACATTTGGCAAGAGATCTGCACTCAGGCCCATTCAAGGCCTAATGCCAAATTGTGGAGATAATTTCAATGGAAGATAATGAAAAGATTATTCAGAACCCCACAAATTGTGGCAAAGATCCAAACCAGTCAAGTAGATGTTGGAAGGCATGTGGAGAGAGATCATAGTTACCTCTTTGCATATATTTTGGCAATGGCCATTGTCAGATAACTTTCGGAAATCAATTTTTTATCATTGTGAACAAAGTATTAGAGCCTCTAATAGCAATTCCTGGGAGGGATGAAACTGGGTGTAACTGATAGTAGGAAAACGATGCATCACCTACAAATATTATCAACAACAACAAATTACAATATAATGGCTTTCATAGGACCCTCACAACTGGAGATATAGATTGTGCATTTTTTTCAGAAGCAATGACTCTCACTGATCCAAACTGATGCAATGTAACTGTATCCCAGCATTAAATATAATAATATATGAATAACTAGTAGAAAGTTGTTTTGTTGTTGTCTTATTGGATTTAACATCAAATTTAGTAAAACATATAGAATAGATTATACTGTTTTGATACTGTGATAAACTGGACACTGTGGTGTTACTCATTTCTCCAGGCGCATTAAAGCAGGTAGCTCAGTCTTTGTTTTTGTTACAATTCTTCATTGAGAAAAGAAGTCGAAAGCAAGAGTTTGATTTGTGTTTTTAAGAAGCTGAACTGTGTTTTCTCAGCCCTGTCAAGGGAAAAGCACAAAAACATGAAACAACAAAAAGTGATGACAGGTACAAACTCTTCCACATCCCATAAGTAATGCTCTAAAGATTTTCAAGCTTGTTTGATTATGCATTATCATCAAAGGCCAGGTTAAAAATTCATTTTTATAAACAGTTTTAAAATGAATGAGGCATTGTCAGAAAAAACCTCAAACAATCACAACTAAAATGCATTAATATTAAAATATATTAGTTGTAAAAACATTATAAATTACATGTACATGTAGCTGAATATAAATACTTCCTCACATTAGTTTTCAGATTTTCAGACTTATCCGTTCATCAGTAGTAGTTTTCTCCAATTTGTGGTAGCAAAGAGAACAAGCGTGGCTTACTGATAGGACAAGTTAAATATGTCCTGTCATGCTTATGCGCTGTGAATTTTGAATTTTGTAAGCCTGTTACTGGTTGAATATTCAGTTTTTGTTTTTCCAATTTTCCCCCTATTTAAAGTGTTACTGAATTTTGAGACAAAGCGATGAGTTTACTGATACAGGATGTACATAGTGAATGTACATTATATGAATAGATCTGCTTTTTTTAGGGCCAGGGTGCCACAGATGGAGTTTATGATGCTTATCTTTATGAATTATTATCACGGTATGATTTCAGCATTACCTCATGTATCACTGTCTTGATGTCTTGTGGGTGATTTGATACACATTTTCTCACAGGATGTACTCTCGAATTCAAATGTTTAACAGGTTCAATATGCAGCGCTAATTGAAAGAGCAGAGGGTATTTTCATCACATTGTGACAGGTTTTCTTATCACCCAGGTGTAGTAAAGAATCACACTTCCGGCAGTTGTAACCCACAGGTCAGCAGTAAGAATTAGAATGAGAATTAGATCTGCCTCTTTTCTCAGTATTAGAAGAGTGATGCATGAACTTCATAGCCAAGCCTGCAGGAGATGAGGAGGGAGGATCTAGAGCGGCAGCATAAGAGAGTCTGCAAGCAAGACGAGAAGTTGTCTGAACGTGTGATCTTTCCATCTGAGCCCACAGCGAGCCCTGCACGCCATTACAGTACAAGTCACAGCACTGCATTGTGGGATATCTACGTCACGCAGCTTGCGGGCCTCTATCAGTGCGACATGATCTCTTGTGAAGGGGAAATTCTCGCTGAGTTGGTCATTTGCCTTCCTGACAAAACAAGGGACTTGCTGGTATTTTTAGATGCTTTTTTGCTCATTGTCAGGAAATAGTAAAGTGAGACTGTTATAATGTGGCAAGGCGGTATGGCATATTTTTCCAGTCACCCGTCGCCCCCCTCTTACTGCAGCATGAGATTTAGGTTATTTCCCAAGCTTTCTCCACCTCCCTACATATCATACACTGCATGCCTCTGCCTTCTTTGGGAATCCGGGGGCGTTTTGAGTCACATACGTGTGCTCTAGACTTTGGGTTTGCTGACATAATATTCCCCTAGCACTGTTAAAATACTATTGAGGCACTTGATTTTCCATTTGAAAAAAAAAACCTTGCTGCGTACATGGTAATGTGCAATCAACTACGTTTGATGAAATCGTCACTGGATGAAGAGAAGTTGCTGAACAGCACGAAATAAGCAAGCCTGAGTAAGAGTTAGATTATGGTTTTGAGAACGCGAAGTGGAGGCTAAATCCTCTTTATGTAAGTATATTAGAGAGCAATGTTCTTTGCCTTATATTAATGTGACGACTTTTAGGCAAGAGCTCCCAGGCCCCCACCCCACCCCTACGAGAGGGAGACACTTCAGAGCCCCAATCAGCGTAATCGCCAAGTGTTGCACAGCAAGGGGATTTTGTCTTCGTAACATTTGCAGATCTTCTCGGGACGACTTTGCATTATGTAAAGATAACAAGATATACAGAGAGCAAAGAGCAACACAAGGCATGCCATGAATAGCAAATATCTTCATTTAGAATTCATCACCCTGTGGTTGTGAAGGTGAAGCAATATAGCGGACGTACACCCACAGTTCTCCAACACATACATACGGCCTGTAAAGGCAAACACATTTTTTTTGTTATTTTTATGGATTAATTTAATGCATGTGTGATATGACTCATACATGACGAAGGCTGTGTGATTAGTTTGTGTTGGGTGGGAGGGGGGAATGTCAGTCGAAGGAGTAATCAGGGGGGTGGGGTCGACAACCGCCTGCATGGTGTTTTTTAATTGGTGATTGGAAAATGCCATACATTAGATGTGTCTGCACTAGTAGAGATGTGATTAAGTGGAAAGAGGAAAGAGTAAGACTCAGAAGAAGAGAGGGTTAGAAAATGAAGTGGAAAGACGGCGGGGGGAAGACAAAAAGTGAAAGCCGGAGGGGTCGCAACCTTGTCGTCAGTGTGTGTGCCAGCGAGCATCTGGAAAAGACTGATGCTCCGGCCTCCCCCATCTGCCTGTCTCATCCTAGCCTCTCTTCAGCTCCACATGATCACAGTTTCCTCTTTTGCTTTTTTTCCACCATAAATCATAATCACCTTCTTTGTGTTTCTATTAAAGATATAATATTTGAATGTTTAGTTTCCCCCACGTCTTTTAGCTCCCCCTCTCTCTACTGACACTCTCTGGGCTCGTGTCGGGCCTCCAAAGCTCTTGATTGTTGCCCAGTGTCAGATCATTAAGCTCTGGCAAAGTACCCGCCTGTAATCACATTTAATGTAAAATCGTTCAAATCCACTTACACTGAACTAAATTTCTGGGAACAATGTGGCAAATGAATGATGAGGTATGATTTGGTCTATGTGTGATGAAATATCTGACCAGCTTAGAGGGAACACTCATCAAGGATTGGGTCACAGTACCTAAAATCCATCACAAAGTTTGTGTTTGAAGTCCTTCTTAGGTCTTTAGTAACTACTAGGTATAGCTTCCAACTATTGATTTACTGAATTGTGTTGCACCATTAAAAATAAAGAGTTTCATAATGTGTATATCGTGGCTATAAAACTATAGAACTGCCCAGCAAAAGCAATCAGCTATGTGAACAGGTACATGCATTTTTTTTATCAGTTCAGCTAGCTACACAACAGTTGCACCTGGCAATTACTATGAAAAAACTAGTTTGTGTAGTGCAACCCAATTTAATTTAGTGGTGCCTATATCTCATATAGTAACCACTCACCTTATTACTGGGCTAAGTTTGAACGTCTGGACAGCAGGTGCAACCCTCCTCGATGTGCTTCCACCTGTGCCAAATCTTTGCTTTTATTGTAATGAATAGAAATTAAATTGGACACTTTGGCTAAACCATGGGAAGTGGCACAACTTGCTAAACCCAACAGAAGCACACGTAGGTGTCTATCTTCTTTTATTACCCATTTCTCACCACCAGAGCAATCCTTGACCTGGATAAGGGAATAATTGCCTCCAGTAACAAAGGAAGGAAGTTGATGCTGGGAGAATAATTACCATCTTCATCTGGGGAAGTGTGAGTCCCTGTAGTGTGTGTCTTTTTGTGACTCCTGCACGTGGCTGTGAGTGTGCCTTTTGAGGCTCTCACCACTGTGCCAATGCAGCGTGCTGCTCTGGGACATGAGCTAAAATACACTTCGGTGCCTCGAAAGCCCTTCACCCTCGAGGCCTCTCACAGTGAGGGATGTCCCCTTTTTCAGAGCCTGTAGAGAGCTCAAAAAGCAGCACAGTAACCCTTTAAGGGCTTTTGCATGTGGGACAATTCACTTCCCAGGCAACGTGATACTGTTGGCAAGTTGAAAGGCGAGAGGTTTGATTCAGTGGCCTGTTTAACTTGCCCTTACAATATTATTTACACTGGAGCTATAACTAACCCTAACCACAAGCTTCAATACGTTGAACGGACATGACAAGTATACAGTTTCTCTTCTCATGCATGCAGGTTTGTACTTAATAGAACTTTTTGAATGATTGCATTGTAGTGAATGGGCATGCATGCAAAGGACCAGGCTATCTCATCAAACCTGAGAGCTAATCAGGTGTACAAGGTTAGCGTCTGACTGCTCTCAGGCTATACTACACCTCAGCCAGGCAGCTAAACCAGGACACTGCGACAGCATTTGTGAATCCTAGCACAAAGCGACACATGTGAACCCACTTTTTGGTCGCTTGGTAAAGAGTAGAAAGGCCAGAGGGATGGTTCTAGCCATCCTGTTGCCAGTTTGCATTGGCAGGAGCAGGGCACAAAGATCTAGAGCAACGATACCAGGGGAGCTCAGGCAGCAGCAAGCTAGGCCCAAGGCATTTAGTAAGGATCAAGGGCTGTTAAGAAATGACAAACTGACATTGGAGGCGATTTAGAGGAGAAGGGAGATGGGTGGAAGAAAGAGCAAAAGAAAAAGGAGAGGCTAAATGAAAGGATAGGGAAGACGGGTGTTGTATGTCAGCAGATCGATTGCAGCTAAGGATAGAACTATATCAGGATTCTCCTTCACCTCAGCAGCAGGAATAGCAACACTTATGGCCCCTGAGGGGAATGTGTGGATGCTATAGATTTGTTTAGGGGTCAGTTTCACAGCCAGGGTCAATTATGTCTTGGATGGGAATCTTGGAATACTATTTTGGTCTAGGAATACGTTAAACAGGTATTTCTTGAACTACGAATCGCCCCCAATGACTTTGTTGTGAGAATGTAAACTATTGTTAGGTTAATTCTGAGATTTTTGAGTTTCTGTGCAAGTTGAAGGTGTTCAGTTCCTGAATGACCAAATCTTTAACATCAAATCTTCATGAATGAGCTGAAACATCGGTGCCACCTACCAAATCGGGTAATATTTAGCACAGAAGCTTACCTCACTGGTGACGGAAAAGACTACTGTCAGCTAATAAGTGGTGCTTAAGTTGGCCTTTTGACTGTGCTGAACGAACAGACCGAACATACGAATGGATAAGAACAGAATCTACGAGTTGCTGACGGTGACATGATCACTTAGCATAAGAAAATACAAACTGCAGTGAGCAAACCTATTCAATCAATGAAATGGTTCATTATTTTCACCTCTATTTCATAATCAGAAGGTGCTTAAAGGTGCGTAAAGTCTGTGCATGCATATCATTGATAAGAACTGCTCCAATAATCTGCCTATAATCCGTAGGTTATCCACAGGATTATCTTGATAGCTGTACTGTGTGGTTGCTATACCTTGGCAGGTTAGGATGTTGGCGTTAGACTAAATTAACATGCATTAGGGTTCAGATAATGGTTTGGATGGATTGAAAGAGGCATGTGTGCTTGGTCTGATTGTTAGAAATGTGCTTAGCTGAGAAGCAGATTTTGAAGAAGTCATTGCTTTGTTGAAGGTTTTCTTTTGGAAGGCATTCATCTTTAAAAGCTTCATCCTTCAATTGGATGCATGGCTTTTTAAGTTAGTTTCTATTAAAGCATGTATCTCTGCCAATGATTCCTGAAAATGCAAAGGATTATCTCAAAGGAGAGAACGGCAAAGGTGTTTAACAATGAAATCTAAAAATATCAGTGTGCTCTTGAAGTACTGGACCCATGTCTCCTTAAGTGTGACTAGCTCAGCTGTTGAGGTCAAGTTGTTTCCAAGAGGAAGACGAGCTAACTTGTGGCCGTGTCTCTCCCCCCCGGGAGCGAGGCTGCTGCTGATATAATAGGCTGTCTGGGTGGAGGGCCACGATTTGGCCTGTCAGCAGCCAAGCTGAGCCGCCAGTCTTCCCTTTACTCAGTGTGCTGTGCAGACTCTATGGATTTTCATATATTATTATGCTCATGCCTCGTGCTAGAATTACACACTTGTTAAAGGTCAAAGCGCTGCACGGTGCAGATACTGAGAGAAAAACAGAAGGAGGGGAGGGAGGACGAAAAAAAGAGGCATTAATTATCCATCAGCGTTTCTCTTGTTTTTCTTTAATCTTTTAATTTCATCTGCTCTTCGTTTCCTTTCTCTGAGCATGTCTCCACATTCACTAAGTTAGCTCAGTCCTCCACCTTTACTAAATACACTACCTAACAAACATTTTCCACCCATATCTTGACTTGTAGTCTCACATATTGTGTAATCAACAAATGCTAAGCTCAACTCCCTTTGATGCTCCAGCTGTGCAGGTGCTCAGCTTGTCGTCTCCCTGAACCTGACCATTCCCACAAACACATGGTGGAATCTAGCTCGAGCATGGACAGATGCAGTGCTGACCTAAGCCGTATGCTGGTGAACACAAGTCTTTCTCAAAGCAACAGCTCAGAGTGTTCACAGTGCTGAGTCAAATGCTTGATTTCCTTCATTTTAACAACAACAACTAAAACAATAAAGCTAACTGCCCACACTTTTCTCTTTTGGAATACTCACATTGCTCTATATCTAGGCACTTTATTAATTTGCATGCATGAAAATGCCAGTGTAAACAGAGGAAAGTGCATTGAAAGAATTGCTTGGGCAGCGTGTGTGCATGCCTCTGCTTAATGTTCACTTCCCAAGAGGGCACAAAATTAAAATTGCATAATTACAACACAGAGTCCTGAATGGATATGGCTTTTGTCTTCAACACAGCAGGACAAAATTCATTCATATCATGGTGTGCTTTTTATCATATGCAAATGTCCAGAATAATTCAGCAATTATATGCAATACTGTCTCTTATGTGTAGAGTGTAGCAGCTACAAGTCTGTGGTTAATAAATGTGTGCTGGCAACACAGTGAAATTCGTGTTACCAACTGTGAAGATGAGCTTCCCTGTGTAAATATTTCATAAGGAACGGCAGCGAGGAGGCTCAACATGAGTCTCGCTTTTTGAAAAATATCATATAGGTGGTATATAGTACTTTCCCCCTTTGGTATCAACTGGCTCATATCTCAACCCCACAAGGATAGAATAGGAAAGAATATTTACGCATATGTTCCCATATGCTCACATATTTGTTCATGTGCATGTTTGAATTCTTTCTGATTAAAAATTAAGCAGCCATAGAGGATTTTCTTTGGTGAATATATCAATAGAAAAAGACACTCAGAAGAAAGTTGTTTTGCTGGGGGTGATTGGAAAATAGTGATACAGTGAGATGTCTCATGATGTAAAAGCTACCAGTTGGGCAAGAAAGAAACATGGCTCCTCATTAACCTCTCAAACTCCCTGAGGACACTGGCGTTCTCTGCAGAAATTAATGTCTTTCAGAGGCTGTAGCGGCCTCAGTTTTGAAGCTCAAGTGATTATTCTTGTATTATATGAAACAATAAGACCTAAGGCATCCATTGGTACCAGCCATGTCATGCATGGTTGGTACCAATGGATCACAGCTTGTCAGGAAGTTCAGTGCTCCAAAGTTGGACTAAATTTTGGTACAAGAAAACTGGCATGATCATTTTCAAAGGATTTCTTTGACCTCTCACCTCAAGATATCTGAATTAAAATGGGTTCTATGGGACATTTACGGACATGCCCACTTTATGATAATCCCATGCATTTCTGTGCAAAAACCATGCAATTTTTGCAGGCAGTGTAAATGCCAATTTTCTTCTGTTCTGAAAACGGTGTAGTTGAATATATTTGCATACTGGGGTCCCTAAACAAAGTCTTGGAATTGCATAAATTGGGTATAACTGGAAAGCTGAGACTCTGGTGGATTCAATGAGCCCCACTGTACTGATGTGTGGTGATGTTTGTCCCCATAGTAGCCATTTAATTGTAGTGAGGTCATTTTTCAAAAGTTAATCTCACTGTATAAAGTGACTTATTTCGACCTCTAGGATAATCACAGCCTAATGAAACTTTACAACCACAAACTAGAGACCTTGGGCATTGACAGCATATATGGCTTTCCTGGGTATATTTACAATAAACTGTATTTTCTGAGCAATTTCCAGAACAGAAGTGCTTGCCATCCAATTGGATTTTTGTGTCAAATCTGTGTAACAAATACTATCAACCCCAAAATTGCTGCAACAACTTATGAGTTGAACATAGG
Organism: Scomber japonicus; assembly: GCF_027409825.1. Taxonomy (NCBI): domain Eukaryota; kingdom Metazoa; phylum Chordata; class Actinopteri; order Scombriformes; family Scombridae; genus Scomber; species Scomber japonicus. The sequence goes on along the minus strand of NC_070592.1, from coordinate 24,070,583 downwards.
AATGGTCATCCTTTACCTCCATAATGTTCTAAACCCTTATATACTCTAACCTTTCAAAATTTGAATAGGCCAATGCACAGTGTTTAATATAGATTTATGACTGCATCTAAAATTAATCTTCAGGTTACCAGCTTTCAGATGTTGTTATTCATTTCTATCTGGCATACACGGTTGACCTGCTGTTACCCCTTAAAGATCCCCAGTCCCCCACTAAAAAAGACAAAAATGGGTCTATGGTCGGAATGGGGGGTGGGGTGGAAGAGATTAACCAGGAGCAGGACTGAATGTGCTTCTTTCTGAAATCTCTACCCAGTGCCAAGAAAGCTATTATCACAAACTGCTTTATTCTCCACTGAGGTGTTTCTGGGAATAGATTTACCTGCATGACTTATAAAGGTCCTTAAATAGTTCCAGATTTCATCGCAGAGAATTGATCAGTATTTACTTGCTTGGGATAGGCGGTGGCACTCTGCTGCTTGAAGTTTTCGGTCACATAACCAAGATCGCTACTTCTTGATGGAGGACATTATTTCTTGTCTTTGTGACCCAGATGGAAATAGCATTGCCCTCCAATGGACATGATATAAATGAGGTCAGTCTCCTCCGAGATGGAGTTCTTGAAAAGAGAAAAGAGGTCTACCATTGTGGTCCTTCTCCAAGATAAAGTGTTTGTTAAAGCTACATGAAGACAATTCACATGCTCGAAATCCCACAGAGTGGCAAATACAGTCCAATGTTGCACAATATGTCTGATATGAAAGGTAGTGCTTTTAGTAATTTGTATGACATTAAAAATCCCCCATGTAGAGGATTTTTTTCTCACATTCATCATTTTAAAGCAACCAGCAGGTGGCATGAGACTCCTTACCTTACTACCAATCATGGGGTGTTAAAAGGACAGGTTCACAATTATTCAAGTCTTTCTTAAAACAACTGTCAGGTGCCCATATGAACAGTGAAAGAGGTTTCACATGGCGAATGGTCTTCCTTGTAATGATTCCTCATGTTCATATTTGATCTCAGTGATGGGGGCCAAAAGCTTAACATGTGGAAGTGGCAAACATGTTCAGCTATGATGGAGTAGTCCAGTTTTTTTTTACTTAAGTGCCTACTGCTTCCTGGACAGACTGTATTTTATCTCTTTACATTTTTACCAACTTCCACAAACATCCCTCTTAAAATAAATGAGACTAACATGCAGAGAGTCATACACAGTTTCAGTCCATGGATACCCAATATTCAGCATGAAGAAGTCATATACAGGTTAACAAGAGAGTAAACCCATTTGTAGTTCTTTTGATTTGATTAAGATAATCTCTTGAGTAGGATTTTAACATTAGTCGTTATTTCACCATGAGTTCCATCAAAAAAATAGAAGCCATCCCTGATGACCCTAACTCTCCCTCTCTGTCTGTCTGTTTCTCTGTCCATCTCCTGTCCTGTCTCTCCCAAGTGAATGCCACATAAGCCTTTTAAGCCTTTGACCTTAAATGTTACTTCATCATATGCTCCTCTTTCCTGCTCTCTCAACCCTTGCCAAAAGAGTGCCTGTATGTTTTATACAGCAGTGATCCTAAAATAAAAAGAAGCACGACTTCCGATCATACAGTGTGACAGTATAAGGTATGTGTGTGCATACATGTGTGAGTACACGTGCATGCATGCACTCCCTTTTTGACAGAGAGTTATTATCAGGAATTGGACATGCTCTGAAAACTCTCTTAGTGCATCGGGAGAGAGCTCCACACTGAGGACCAGTCCTCATTCTTATTTTTAACCTCTCCATTAATGTCTTTTCCTTCAATAACTCTCTGTATTTTCATCCATCCTCTGGCTCTCCTCCCTCCTCTCCACATGCCTCTCAAGACGGCAACATGGTTAACATGATATATGACACATTAGCAATTAGTGATTGGCAGTGTTTATCAGACCAGCAGTGGATAGATATCATTGTAAACCACAAATAGGAGTCTGGAAGCATAGGATTCATGGGGAAAATAGTCTTTAAAGTCCCCCTGCTCTCAAAAGTGTTTTGCTTGTTGTTACTTCATGTGGATGTTTGAGCTCTATTGTGCAGAGTGAGTAAGGATCTTTGATGATCTTAAACCATGTTTTAGCCTCATAAGCTTTTGAAATGAGTTTTATAACTTCCCTGGTCTTGGATAGTAGGGGGAGGAGGTTGGTGTTGGAGTAGGTAGAGAGTGTTGGTGGAGAAACTCAATAAGGTAGGAGGGAACCTGGTTATGGAGGGCTTTGTGGGTAAAGAAAAAAAAAAGAATTCTGGGTCGAATTCGTGGGACAAGGAGCAAGTGGAGGTGCTTAAGGACAGGAGTGATGTGAGTGGGTGTCAGTGATGAGGACTTTGAAGGATGTGAGAATGCGATTGCAGTAGTTGACTCTGGATATGATGAAGGCAGAGTTTCAGCAACAGAAAAGAGGAGGCATGAGTGGAGACAAGAGAGTATGATTTTCAAGTGGGAAAAGGCAGTTTTGGCAATGAGCTTTGTATTGAGTTCGAATGAGAGAAGAGGAACAGGAGAGGACCAAGTAACGATCCCTACAAATGTCTTTTCAGGCAACATTCAATTTGACAGTGTCAGAGTTTCTCTGCTAGTCCCTGAATACAGCAAGGATGAGCTTTCAATCCTTTTTTTTTAGAGCACCATTGCCACATTTACCATATTGCTGTGTTGTAACTTGTCATGTACACAATACACCTCACACTGCATGTGCAACATGAGCATTATCACCATCATAAGTGACAAAAAGAGGAAGAAAAAGGACTACAAGCTGTCAGTGACAACAATGTGAGAAAGAAAGGCAGATAATGTGGGGCTATCACTCCTCTCTAGTGTGACACAGAGAAACGATGGGATGGAAGTTCCATCAGAAAAAAAGAAAAACCACTGAGCAGAAATTATGGGAAATTGCGAGTGGGATAAAAAAAAGAATAAAAGAAAATCAGGAGGGGAGGGATGCAAAAAGAAAAGAAATATGGATGAAAGGTGTAGGCTGCCCGCCGTCTCAGGTGGCCTCTCAGATTGCAGCGCTTTGAGAAGAAGCAACGGGAGACGAGAGGCAGAAAAGTGAAGGGGGGGGAAAATCAATGGTGCCTGTCAGTTTTTTTGAACTGTCGCTTTTTTCACATGGCACCAACTCTGTTTGCTTTATTCTACTGCTGCATACCACTTCAGACCCCCCCCCCCCCCCCACACACACACACACACACCTCCCCCCTTTGTTGTCTATTTTCCCTTCCCCTCTCTCAAGTCCTCTTGCTCTCTTTTCTCTCTTTCCATCCCTCTTGCCTAATGATTGAGCGTGTTGGCAGGCGATATGAAGGCGGCATTTTCTCGTCTTAAAAGCACATGAAACAGTCGAGAAAAACTCGCTCTCCAGAATGTTAAATTGGACTTATCTCTTCTCTAACTCTCTCTGACTTTCTCTTTTTCTAGTTTGCATTCCTCCTGCCTCTTTTCCCGTTTTCCTCTCTCCATCTCAATCTGCTCTTCACTGCTTTGCTTTCTCCCTCAGTTTATTGGAGCTGAAGTTAGGCTGACACACTGTAACAGCCCTTTTATTAAAAACCTGATATTGGCGAGCTGGTGTCATCTACTTCTGTGATGATGGTGGTATCCTCCCTGACCACAGCTAGTCAATATGCTTTTAATATTTTGTATTCCACATGGCTGCCCAGAGAAATCATTTCAGTCTGGTGTGGGTGGATTTTTCACAACAGTCTGTAAAACCTACTTCCATCCTCCTTAAGGAGCAGCAGCAAACCCAACTCAAGGAATTAAATTAGTTTTAGTGTCCAGTGATGTGATATAAGGTGCTACTGACGGGGTTCTGGACAATAAAATAGCCATATTAAAAAAATCTAATTATAATGTTGGCACAGACTCATCAGCTGTTGGCAGCTTCGGTAATTTTAAACATCAGATTCTGCCTTCAAATACTTTATTTTAATGTTTTAACTTAACTCAAGTTTGTGCCTCTCATGTATAATCATTGAATTCAAGTATGTTTTTTTCTGAAAGATAAATTAACAATACTCACAGCATTTGTTATATTCCATAACCATTAAAGACTCCATCTGGAGGGGAAAATGTTCCTTCTGCTGCATGACTAAATAATATAATTTGTATAATTTCTCATTCAAACATGCTAGAAGTGTCATAGCACCTAGATTTAAACAAAGTGTATATTTCTCAAGTTATACAAAAAGGGCTTAGTCACACTACTCACACTAACGTTAGCTTAACTTTAGCCTTGTTGACTACACTCTCCAGTTCTGAACAAAACAGGCTTGTTCCTGAATGCAGGCTTATAAGGTTAACGTTAGCAAGGTAGATAAAAATACACAACAACTTAAATGAAACAGTTCTGGTTTTACTGGGAGCGACATTCCCCAATTTTTTATGTAGAGGTTAACAGCTCTAAGCTAACACGTAGCGCACCAGTCTATTTGCTGAACACAGAGATGGAAATTAAATTAACTCTTCACCAAACTGCCAGAAAGACAGTGAACAACTGTCAACCCTGGAATTGTCTAAGTAACAAAAAGCAGCATTACTGTAATTACAAAAACTTCAAAGTGTCGTCAATGGCATTCACTGTTAGCTCGCTGGTTAAGATGCATGCCACATAACCTCAACATCTGCGGCTTGAGTCCTTGTTGCATTTCACCCCCCATCTATCTCTCCCTTTATCTCCTGTCATATCTACAATGTCCCTGTAATGAAGGCATAAAATAAGTGTAAGTATGTCATATAAGTGTCTTAGCCTTGTTTTCTCCAATAGACTCTCCAATAGACCACCTGATAACAATCTTTCTCTCATGAAGAACCTCTTGTCCTTGGATCTGATTTTTTTTCTCTCACCCCAGCTCACCTTCTGTCTCTGATCCTGGTCTTACATCATTTTTCTACATGTCTTTGTCCTTCTTCTTTCTCTGTCTTTCTCTCCTTCCCCCCTGTGCAAGAATAATCAGCGCCGAGGTTGGTGACCCGCTTAGTAGCTCTGGAACAGATGTTCAAGGGGCACAGTCTGCGTATGTATGTGTGTGTGTGTGTGTGTGTGTGTGTGTGTGTGTGTGTGTGTGTGTGTGTGTGTGTGTTGACTTACGATGAGGCTGAACAACTAACAAAACACTGGGCACATAGTCTGGAGAGATGGATTAGTGCTTTATGCCTCAGGATGGAGGGATGAACTATAAAAAGATAGTAGGAACGGATTGGAAGTAGGGTTTGGGTTTTGGGGGCCACAGGGAGATTAAAACTACTGAAGCCTGTTAATGATAGAAGCATGGCATTTTTACTATTCTGCAGCTCTCAACAGGGAAGAGTACAGTGAGCTTTTGCAGGTCACAGCTGGGTTGTAGAGTTAAAAAAAAAGGGAGGGGGAAAGAGTATTGAGCGCAATGAAAAGGTCATCATGTAAGAATAGGATTTGTAGTGTGGTTAAAGAGTACTGACAGCCTTCCTGTCCATTTACACTCTGCCACTTTATGTAATTTGGTCTCCAAAGAATTCTTTAAAAAAAAAAGCAGTTGGCTGTCGAACATTTCCTCTGGTCACCATGTTGGATGCCCATGGTATAAAAAAATCAAAAATGATGTCTCTAATAACACAGCACTTTCATCCTAACAGGCATGGTTCATTTCTATGATACTGAAAGGGGTGGATGAATTTTCAAGATCTTTTCTGAACAATGTCTGCTTGTTAGCTTAAAACTGGAGCTGTGTCCCAGATCTGTGATATATACTAGTTCAAATCATGTTTTAAGTATTTAAGTAAAAAATTGAGTACACTCCCAAAAAAACTAAACCTTTGATTTTTAAGTGTGCTGTCAGTGGATGCTATTCTGGCATAATGCCATTCACATAGGGAAAAACATGTGCATGTTGGTGAAAGAGCTGAAGAACATTTCAAAAAACAAAAAAAATACTTTATTAACAAAAAAACATGCAGTGACATTGTAAAGTCGCAGTTTGGTATTAGCACAAATTTTGAATATTATTATTATAGTACACTAACAAAAACAGTATACTATAAAGATCAGTACGGTATATTGTACATAATATACAAACATAATTAGCACAGCATGTAGGATGGAATTAGGGCACAGAATGTGTGTGGCTTAGTAGCTACAAGCTCATTTAGCTTTAGATGTTCATGTCAAATTGGCCTCAAATTATTTAACAAAGCCGAAAGTCAATAGTTATAGCAGTGTTACAATACAATAATGTCTAAGTTTCCTATTTGTTTGGAAATAGTTTTCATTACACTCAACAAATATCCTCTAGAAATTGTGTTGTATTGTCATATATAAAATGAATCTATTGCTTGTAATATGAAAAGTAAAGAATACTTTTGGACATAAATTTCAGTCAGTTACCAGCCAATTACCATATTGCCTGGCTGAAAGAACAGCAGATCAGACTCTTCCAGTAAATGCCTTGTTATTTGCCATATGTTAAATGACATTTTAAATGTCCTTCAAACAGCCATGCCGTCTATTAAAAGGGCACTCCACTGATTTTATACTTAAATGTCAGTTAACTGGTTATGAAAGTACTACTCAACCTGCGAAAACAGTTGCACAATTTCTTCTTTCTAAATCTCAAAAGATAACTCAGATGATGCCATCAAGATGTGTCATTGTAAAAGGCAGGAAATGAAAGACACTTTAAAGTTGCATTATGGAAAACATAGATTCAGTGTTTTGGGCATTGGATCTATCAAATGGGCTCTGTGGAGAAAATGACAGTTGAGGCTGGGTATGAATTGAAGACAGTGGTTAATTGTTGAGAGTTGGCAAGTATTACTGGCACTGTATGTACACTGTCTTATAGAGAATCAATAGAATTAAGTTGGAAGAGTAAGGTCTGCTATGATGGTGTTGGCCATAGTTTCAATAAATATATCATATTACTGCAAAGCGTATAAATTGAGTTATCAAGTAATGCACCATGCTTTTAGGTCACTTTGATTTACACATTTAACAAACTCAAATGATGTGTATAAAATACTTAACACTTATATTTTTATTCACTTACTTTATTCACTTTTGCTACAAGCCAATTAGGATGAAGGTTTGCTCCGTGTGTCATCATGAAGCATTGCTTGCTATAACAAGGGTGTAAAGAATCTTCATCTCTCCAATTAAATTGAATTCCTCTCTTCCATGCTTTGCTCCTGATACAACCCCACACACACCCCCACTCCCACCCCACTAACCCAACACGCTGCCAACCCACACACACACACACACACACACACACAGAGGCACAGACTGTTTGTTTTGTGGTTTCTCTTGGTGACAGTTGGACAGCGTGGGCGGCTATTATTAATTTCTGCAGGTACTAAAAAGTGTGTGGGTCAGTGCGTGTATGACAGGTGTGTTTTTTCCAGACGCTCATCTGAGGCACAGCGGTGCACTAGTCTGTTCTCTGTCCGTTTGACAAAAACACAAATTACAGGTTTATGGTGAGACCCACACGTAGTGCTGCAGCAAGTCAGTTACTCCTTGAGGAGAAATTAATCTGTGTCTGCTTTTGTCTTTATATTGTGTATTGGACTAAGGACTGACTGACCTGTGCTGCATGGTCCAGTAAAAAAGGACAGAATGTAATCACTTCAACCTCATACTAATATGTCCCCATTTTACATGTAGACACTAGAGAACAAAGGAAACAAATCAGATAAGGAACAGATTAAATGAAATGTGTGATGTCAATTTAATAGGACAGAAATATAGAGAAAGGCACTGAAATGTTCTTTTGGTGTGTTTTTATGGGAAGATGTGAAAAGTTGAGCATTTTAACAACACTGCAGTTCAGCAAATCATACCTGGACACAGTCTAGGTCTACATTTTTTTTATACCAGGTCACAGTGTGCATCATTAACTAGTCTCCAAACAGAGAGGAGGAAATTATAATTGATGGCTACAGTCCTCCCTTCAGTAGCCTGGGAATTGGCTGCAAACATTGCTGTCAGTGTACAAGCATTCGCTCTAATGCCTTCAGGATGAAGGACTTAATATGAGTCTAATTGTATTAGAGTAAAGAGACAATCGGGCGTGTGGGTTTTGCTTTGCCAGGCAGAGATAAAGACCTGCAACACCCACACCGTCAGTCTCATATGCATTACACATACTGTATGATTTTCTCAAATCTGTAACGAACACAAACAGGCCTGTGCTTCTTTCTCAGACACACACACACACACACACAAAGTTGTTGGTGTAATTACCCAGCGTGACTGAGGAGAGGCTGGAGGTCGGGGAGGTCGGCCAAGTCGCATCGGATGTGTTCAAGCCCTGGTGATACTGTAATTTATATCACTGCTTACACACACACATAAACAAGCAACCACTTTGATAGCTGAACACCAGCTAATTAGCAGCCTGGTAAACTGTAGAAAAACTAACAAGCACAGGTTTGTTGTATTATTTTATACACAGAATATTAACAGTGTCATATCAGCGATAACAGTGTTGTATCAGTGGTAACAGTGTTATATTAATTAATAAATGATTTCACCACGTTTCTCTGTACTATGAATAGTATTCATTTATCCTGAATGTACACTTGAAAACACACCAAACACCTTAATCATTAAACAAAGTTTTTTTTGAGGTGGAAATTATGATATTTTAAGGGAATTGTATTCAAAACAGTACTGGGATATTATAATATATTAAATAATGGGTAAAATTGCAAAATAATACATCTACAGATTAAAGTGAGTATGTAATTTTGGAAGAAAAAAGAGATACATTCTTTCTCATACAAAGTTAAAAGTTGAGTCAGTATATTACATTACAAGCGCTTAATTTGTACCTTTAGAGGACCTTAATTTTAAAGGACGCCATGTCAGAAAATTCAAATACAGAGTACATTATAGTCCATTAAATATAGTCTTAAAATCCCATCAGAAACACCCTATTTACATCATTAATAGTAGGTAAATGAATTGGATTTTAAAGTAAAAACTTAAGGGACTCTGTTTCATAGTGATGGGTGCACTACATGGTTGCATCACTGAAACTGTGTTTTGTTACTGTATGAAAGTCGAGCTGAGATTTAGATTAGGAGATCTGAACAAACACAGACACGTAGACACACACAAACCACACAGCTGATTTGACACACAAACACACAGCTGGCCAGATAAACCCATAAATGTGATCAGTGGGCTAGACGTCACAGGGGTGCGTTCGGGATTATTTAATGTTTTGCGAATGTGATGCAGCAGTTTAAAGACTTGCTGTGTTGCATAACATCCCGTGTGAAGGGGATTGGGATACAGTACTGTGACATGGCTCGCTTTTATTTTGTTGGAGAAAAAAAATGCAGAAAGACAGTGCAGCTGGTCAAAATCCTACTCAATTTGTCAATGTCTTACAGGGAACTGCTTTATGTTACTTATCCGTTGCTTGCTTTGTGATTAGATTTGCACAAACTGAATTGTTGTCTATTGCAGCTGCCTGGTAGTGGTACCCTCTAGTTAACCATCTTGGTTTGAAAGTGCTTTTTCTTGTACTACCAACTGTGGCTGACAGCTGCGCTAGTCTTACTTGATTTCTACACTCCATTTGTTTTATCTGTTGCTATGTGACTCCAGTCAAGTGCTGGTGTTTGCAGGCTTTGTCCTCTTCTCTCAGGGTTCATAAGAGTGCTGGAAATCCTTTAAAATGCTTGAATTTTAATGTGGTACTTTCAAGGTTTGTAAAGTGCTTGGAGTACAGCTTGAATGATCTCACTAAACAACCTTTTTTTGTTTATAATGCTTGAACTTGATTTAAGAAAAGATGTAAGAAACCTGTTCTTTTTAATTGTGGCTGACCTGTTTCTTTGTCTCTGATTGACAGGTGTGAAAAGCGGCCTGGCTAGTGCTATAGTCACTGTTGTTGTCAAGGAAACCCAGAGCCCTGTCCCGTTGCCATGGGGAAACAGAACAGCAAGTTGCGGCCAGAGATGCTGCAGGACCTTCGGGAGAATACAGAGTTTTCCGACCACGAGTTGCAGGAGTGGTACAAGGTAGATAGACACACTGCAAACAGACTTTGTTTGAAATTATAGTACAAACCACTTGTACTACAAATTCAGAGATGGAAAAGGATCAAGCAGTATACTTTACTTCTATCCCCTTTTATATTACCTTGTTATACTCCAATACTTCAGATGGAAATATTGTACTACTTACTTCATTACATTCATTCAACAATGTTTATTTCAGTAACTTTTCAAATACATTTATTAATAACAAGAAGTAAATTAGTTAAAATTGACCAGCTTCAACATAAAAATGTTGTAAGATAAACTTCTGTGTTCACAGCTTGTTTCTGCCAAACACAAACAAAAGAGAAAGAAACTAATTACAGTTATTTATGACTGAGATGTAGTTAGTCTCAAGTGACCAAAATAGCTTCAAATACAATTCTAAACACAGGACTTTTCATTGTGACAGAATACTGTTACATTACTACTACAGCCAGTCAGTATATCAATCACTATATCACTTGTATATATCTCTTTTTTTGGTTTGCTCCGCATGTTTTTTTATAAATTCATAGCTAATTCTAATGATTAAATCCCCAGAGAGGTTAACTGTTTTAGTGCAATGGAATTGTATATAATAAAGTTTGTTGTTAAACTGTAACATATCATACCTTCATAACATTTGAGGGATCATTACAAAAAAATCTATATATTCTGTACAAGTAATTTTTTTTTCATTCCCTAATATCAGTACTGGAATCAGCCCCAAAATTCCAATATCGGTCAGGCTCTCATTACTACTTTTAGTTGAGTCACAAAATCTAGGATCTGAATAATTATTACACCCCTACATACACTGAAATTAAATGGTGCATTTCTTCCTCATCTTCTGAAAGTATCTTATTAAATTTGAGTTATTTCAAAACTTTAATTACACCTTACACCTCTAAAATGTTTAATTGAACTGTCATTATATTCCTGCACTGCTCGGGTTTATTTAAGAAATATCGGAAGAAGAAATCCCAATACTCTGATCGTATCAAAGTGAAAATCTGTTCTGCTCTGCTCCACTGATCATTCACAGGACAGCAAACTGATGCTTTGAGGATAATGTCAAGGTGTGTTATCACTGTGTCACCAGTACAGAATGCTACTGTTGTTACACCTATCAGAGGTAGTTCAACACTTCAGTCACTGTCAAACAAGGATAAATAACACTCAGTACACGCACAATAGAATTAGAACAACTGAAGTTACATTTTGGAGCTGCTATACGAAAATGAATCTTTCAGAAAACCTCCCTCTACTGCAGTCATGTTTAAACAGTAATGAGTAACACTGACAGCAGCCTGCAATCTGACTATTTGCCTCCTTCCAAGGCCAAGCACCATCCACCATCAGTCTGTTAATCCACTGGGGAGACCAGATTAGATCTGGGCATGATGAAGTGCCACAGTGACCTTACCGTAGGAATTATCTCATCTTGTGTGCGTGAATGTGTGTTTGTGTAATGGCTATATGGCTTTATGTGTGGATTAGACCTATGGAACAGCTGTGTGAGCTGTCCTGAATATGAGCTATTCATGTTAAACTGCCACCTTCCTGACCTGTGACTTAAGCCTCCATGACCCCGGGTCCCCTCACACTGACATTGGTCATGATGGTGTTCACTCTCAGCAGATTAACAGCTCCTGGATGCTGTCATAAAAACTGCATATTATATTGCACTGAATGCGACCTCTGTGAATTTCTCCAGCTTGTCTTTTTTTGGTGGATTTATCACCGAGAAATCTGTTTCTTTGAGTCGGCAAGCCTTACTAAAAGTTGTGACGCTCTCTCACAGCAAATGTCAGACACTGGCGATGAAATGCTATTAGGGGCAGGGCCATGCTCACTCTCCACCTTCACTTATGAGAATATTTGATATGGTGATCAAAAAGTAATTCCAGCCTTCAACTCAGAACAATGACTTGGTCACCTCGCTGGTTCTATCTTAAAGGCCTTTGTAAAAAAAGAGCTTTATTTCTGTCGAACAAAGACCAAGACTGACACGACTTTTACCTCCCTTTTCTCCTCAAACACAATGCTGCTTTATCAAATGTGACTCGCTGGAAAGTAGATAGAACTGCTTTCAACCATCCAAGACAAAGCTTCTTTTCCACCAGACTAGGTCAAAACCTAGTAAATGGCTGGAAAGTATTGTTAATGTGCATAATTGTGGCCAATTTTTACAGGGATATTCAGTGGTAGCTTCTGTCATGTAAATTCAAGATTAAATGTTCTGTCAATTAAATAAATAAATAAAATATTGATCCCAGTAATATTTGTTCTTAAAGTGTAGTGATGTAGCATATCACTGACATGGCTAAACAAGGTTTGAGTTATAAAAAAGGGTATGAACACAGTTGTGACAAACTTATGGATGAGACTATATGTTTACGTAGGATGTGCATGCTAGGCTAACTGTCGGTCAGCTGTGTGACTTTATATCTGCTTTATAAAAACATCAGTCACCTGACCAGCACGGTGCTGTTAAACCTGAAACACTGTGGATACACCTTATTTTTATACAATCTATCGGCTAACACAGCACAGATATACTAATTATGCTAGTTATGCTAACTAGCTGTTAGCCGCCATGCAAACTGGTAAAATGGATCTTTTGCGTCTCTTTGTATCACCCCCTTAGCACGTAATTGAAACTCTTTGCACCCATTCATTTTTAAAGCATAACAGCCAGTGGGGATACTCCAACACTGGGCTGACCGACCAGTGGTGTAACTTCATCAGTCAGTCAGTCAGTCGGTAACAGACAGTCAGGGTTACAGGGCTGGTCTGTGGCAAGTCCAGCCAATCTGTACACCATCATTCTGTCCAGAATAAAGTGTTACATAATTTAAACATCTACTTTAATTACAGGCGTCTGATTCCTGGTTGTTCTAAAGTACTTTAAAAAAGCTTTGATTTGGGTCAATTATAAAAGGATGTCTACGAATTTAAAAATGTATCATAGAGATGTATCATATTGTCCTGGAGACCGAAAGAGAAAGTGAGAAGTACTTGTTCCCACTCTTGTCTTATTTAATGTCATCTTTTTTCTCTTCTTTAGGGTTTCTTGAAGGATTGCCCCAGTGGAACCCTGAATGTGGAGGAGTTCAAGAAGATCTATGCCAATTTCTTCCCCTACGGTGATGCCTCCAAGTTCGCTGAGCACGTCTTCCGAACTTTTGACACCAACGGTGACGGGACGATAGACTTCCGGGAGTTCATTATCGCCTTGAGCGTTACATCGCGGGGCAAGCTGGAGCAGAAGCTGAAATGGGCCTTCAGCATGTATGACCTGGATGGAAACGGGTACATCAGTCGTGACGAGATGCTGGAGATTGTACAGGTGAGCAAGAGACACTGGGGACTGAAGTTTGTTTGGAAACAATGGATGCAGAAATATAGATTAAAATGTTTTAATTTCAAAAATAATAGAGATAGTGCTGTAAATTACTCCATACCAACTATCTCACATTGGAACAGCAATGGAAACTTTCCTTAATGGAAACATTTAGGAAAGTTGGGGCCAGATGCAATGTTAATGGATCACCGCAGTTACTATTTGTTAGTTGTCAAGATGTCTAATTTAAAACCACAAATGTTACCCTCATTGTGGTGCCACAAGAAAAGTCAGGGGATCACCAAAATAATCAGGATTTATTGCCTGGGACAATGAGTGTCTGTGCAAAATTTTGTACCAATCCATCAGTAGACAAACATTTCACCATGGTGGTGCCGGAAACAGTCAGTCTTTTTGTCAGACTCTGTTTTCCTGGTAATTACTCACATCTTTCAAACTCCAGTCTGTAATGCAGACCTTCTGTTGTTGAGCAACCCAAAAGATTAGTCATATGGGGACTGATCATGACTCATGTGAATGATGACAGAGAACCCCAAAGTAATGTCACAAATCTCTTTGTTATTACATCTTAAAATATCCCAGTAACCAACAACTACATTGTACATTTCATATACAGTAGACTTCTGCATAGACAGAGATAGTGCATATAATTGCTCACTTCAATGATGTCACTTGATACATTTGATTAACTGCATACAGAGAGCCTTGAGCACTAGTGTATACAGACTTTAATAGACATACTTAATATTGGCAACAGTTGGTATGGACACTGTTAAGTACAGTACTACATTAGTGCTGCTTGTAATCCTTTCACTTTTCAAGAGGAGAAAATATAGACGCTCATATGGCTAAATATTGGGCTGGGGATCTGGTAGTACGTTCAGTGTGTCTGTCTGTGTTGTGTGCGCTTCTGGGTTCTCATGGATTAGCGAGTTAAATTTAACCAGAGTTTATCCCTGAGTGTGCAGAATACTGGGATTATACTCAAGCTCATTGAGGTTACGCACCACTGGATGAGAGGAGGGGCCCATTGTGTCATTGTACACTGAGAGAGAGAGGGAGAGAGAGAGAGAGAGAGAGAGAGAGAGAGAGAGAGAGAGAGAGAGATTGTCATGATAGAGAAAGGCAGATTTGTTTTAAACCAAATTATCACACAGACCATCTTCACTCCCCACAACCTGATTAGTAGATATAGACATTTAACCTGAGAGAGAAATCTATGACATAATTAAAATGATCTGTAAATTCATATGTTACCATGTTTTGTGTTCTTATATTTGCCTAAAACAAAGGTGTAAGACAAGGTTGCACTGAAACAATAAGATATCCTGCTAGATATTTAAATTAGATGTGTTCTTTGACAAAAATATCTTTTATACATTCACACGATTTTTACACATCAAAGTCTGTTTACAAGTCTTTGGGAGTACTTCTGCAAATGTGAAAAAAGTAGTATAAAGCCTTTTGTGGATCCAAAGGGAGTCGTGCAGAGTCTGGTAAATTGCCTCTAGTGATGTCGCTTGAGTCAGCATCAACTGGGGATGAAAACTACAAGTTTGAAAATAAAAAAAAGGAAGAAATTGGGGACAGTGGAGTTAGACAGAAGTTAGGTTAGTAGCTCCTTGTATCTGCTTAAGGCTACATTAGCTGGTACTTGCATAACAAACCTGAATATCCCGTGGAACTGTTGTCGGTTATGTTGCCTTGTGGGTAATGTAGGCACCAGAAGAAGGAAGAAGATTTTTTTGAATTCTTTTTAACTGTCATGACTCGGACAGTGCAATTGGTCCAGCACTCCTTATAGGTTCACTTAGCCTACTAATTTTTACAACTTTCGACATTGTCTTCATGGCGGAAGTTTCCTAAATATTTAACAAAATAATTCAACCCTTTAGGAAATCTGCTTGTTCACTTTCTTTCTGGAAGTTAGAAGAGATGACTGAGCTCAAGCTCACTGGAACCGAGCCAACAGGAACAGCGCCGGGTGACATTGTGGCCAAATTGTGGAATTACAATTTACAGGTCATCCTGCACACAATCATGAGAAAAGTTTTTAGCCATGACATTTCTTTACAGCTGGAATTGTTTTTTGCCGGGAGGTTTCGACGTTGTATCCAGTTTTCCTAATAAATCCATGACAAGGACCTGGACCGAGTAATTAGTCTAGAGTGGTTGCATGGGGAACACCTATCCTGGCTCTCTTGAAATTTCAAAAATGAGCATGTTGTATCTCAGTTTGTGTAATCTGCACACAACAGAAACAAGGACAATGTATGGTGTTATAGGAAGTAAAAAGCTGGATCTAAAGATCCAGCTAATGTGGGAGGTCTTTATTTCCTATACATCTGGTCATCACCCTTTTATGAAGGAAAATATGAACACTTGAGTTTATAGTCAGAGAGATAACATTTTAAAGCCTCTCTGATGTACCAGAAAACACAGAGGGTTTATTTCATATTTCCCATCTGAGGGTGCTGCAGTGACACTGATCTACACTGTTTAACACACTAGTTTCCCAATGGAGGAGATTTAATGGGCACCTAATTGTAGATCTGTGCCTGAGGCCGGATGATACTCTGAGCTTCTCCGTGCTCAGGGGTTAGTTTAATGCTGTCAGGGGGACAACAGCTGGTCGTATCCGTCAACAGATAAAGATGTATCAGATCAATACAGTAAGCTCTGCTCGTAAGCCCCCCCCCCCCTCCTACCCTGCTGGCACATGCAAGCTCTGTCACTGTGGTACAGTATGGCAGTTTGGCCTGCTACAACCGTACAGACCCTGCGTGGGTATTTGCGGGACAGCTGCCCAGGGAGCAGCTCTTAGCATCGGGGAGTAACAAATGTGAGTGAATCATGTGGACTTTAGAAAGCCTGTTTATCAGCATGTTGAAAGCTACACTGACTTTATTTTTCGGTTCAGTTGTGTTTTAGCTCTCTCCAGCAGAGTCTACTTAATGGGTCCCTGCTGGCTTGAATTCACTTGTCTTTCTTTCCTCCCCACCCCTACCCCCGCCCAAACACCCACCCTGTCTCTCTCCTTGTTTCTCTTTTCTCACACTCTGTGTTTCAGGCAATCTACAAGATGGTGTCATCTGTGATGAAGATGCCAGAGGATGAATCCACGCCGGAGAAGAGGACAGATAAGATCTTCAGACAAATGGACCTCAATAATGATGGTGAGGGGAGGAAATGGCAAAATGGAGTGATCAATATGTTGTGGAGAGGAAGAGGGGCTGAAATGATGAAGAATGCACAATGAATATGACAGTTCATAGAAGATAATCTTTTAAATGTGTTCATGTTGTATTGAAAAGAATATGGTAGTGTTGTTATGTTGTTTATTCCTGTGTCAGATCAAACAGTTCACTCATCTCACACACACACACACACACACATTATAAGCTTCCACTGCACACACACTGAGTTACTTTACAGTGAAGTAGGAGACTTCTTGTAACCAGCATATGGTGAAGGAGGTCATTTTAAGAAGAATTTCTAATGAGGTTATTTTATTTTTTTTATTTTTTATTTTTAGAAAAAAACCCGATATCAGACAGTAATTGCTATCCAAAGTACAGCATTTCTATGTGTCTTAAAACACACATCCAGAGTGGATCTTAACATGTGAATGTTGCCTATTCATTTTATATAAATATATCAAATATGTAAATTGTTTATCCTGAATAAATGTCTATCTGATTAGCTTTCTTTCATATCCAGTAACTAAATCCATCATTACTGTACTAAGATGTTCAGTAAAGCAGTCAGCCTTCATTTTGAATTGTAACTGTATTGTATATTTACTGACCAACAGCTAGCTTAAGTAGCTAAATGTAGCAACACTTAAGAATTCCTTAACTCATAATGAAGATTCAGGGTTTACACCATCTAACAAACCAGGTGATTCTTAAAGTAGGCTTACCAGTGAGTTACTCTATTAAACTAAGTAGACAGGAACATTTCTACCAAATGTCTCCTCTTTGGTAGAGACTAGCAGACACCCACACCAGTAAACATGCAGACATGTAAAATGTTGAAGTAACAAAGTGTTATTAAAATTATACAGTCATAATAATAACTACATTTCCAATTGTAATCCTTTACACTACTCATCACTGAAAAAAAATCCCATTACTGTAACAAGGGAAGAACACTTAACGTACTGTTCATTGAAGTAATAGCTTCTTTTCTTGTTTTTTCTCTTTCTGTCTACCCTGCAGGCAAATTATCCCTGGAGGAGTTTATCAAAGGTGCCAAAAGCGACCCCTCCATCGTTCGGCTACTGCAGTGCGACCCAAGCTCGGCCTCCCAGTTCTGAACACACACACACCCCTCCACCCCCCGCAACCCCCCTCCCCCACAACCCCCTGCCGCGACTGCTTCTTCCTCACCCTCTCTGTTGCTATTGAAACAGTCACTCAAACAATGCATGATGATTCTTCGTCTTTCATATCATATTGATTTTTTTGTGTCTGTGTGTGTGTGTGTTTGTGCGAGGATGTAGGAGGAATTTTTAAAGAGGATTAAGAAAAGTCATCGCTCTCATTTTAATTTCATTTTTTTATATTTTGGAAAAAATGAAGGGACGCATACGTTTAGTGATCAGTCGACAGAGGCATCTGCTAATGTTTACGAATATCTCGGATTTCCAGGGAGCTGGTGTGAATGTTTGTTGCTGGGTTTTTTTGTGTTTTTTTTTTCTTTTTGCAGGATGTGATGCTTTTGAGAAGTATCTCATTCAGTTTCTCCTCCAACACACATGTATATCATGTATATACTGTATGTCTATGTATATCATAAGATGAAGTACATTCTTCTTCATGTATGGTGCACACTCTCTGGCATTGAACGGCAGTATTATGTAGCGTAGCCTCCTGGTCTGATCTGAATAAGTGGGGTCGGGGTGGACGTGGGTGGGAGTTGGGGTTTTTGGGGGGATTATTGGGATTTTACTGCTATATGATCTTTCGCTGAGAAAAAGAAGGCCTAAGATCCCATTTCGATTTTTATTGCTATCTACTGGCATTTTGTTGATTTTTACATTTTAAATGGTTTCATTTGTACATAATATTGTTTTTCCTCCTTCATGCTGTTTTATTTATTCATTTTTATTCTTATTATTGTGCTTTCACTTTGATATGTTTAAGATATTCTAGTTTACAGTGACAGAGAGAGAGAGAGAATGTGTTAAAGGTTAAAGGTTAAAGGTTGATCTCTTTGGGATTTGTGGATTTGTTAAGGTCGGCGAATATCAAATTGTATTGTTGATATAAGTATAAGGAGATCCCATAATGCATTTGATCAATGACACCAGTAGCACATATCATTTGAGTCACCATGTGTTTATAAAGTATGGCTGTGCATTTGGTCTGAATGCGTATGTGTGTATGCGCGTGTGTGCATGTGAATATGCACTGTATATTTGAGGCTAACTTTTACAGTATTATCATGTTGTGTTGTTTCTTAATTTGTAAGTATTTTAAAGTTCTTTATCAAAGAGCAGTAAACTTAAGATAGCCGTAACCTGTCTCTATACTGCATGATCCTACCGACCAGACAGCATCAAAAACAAAAAACAACAAAATTGACAAAAAACAGTAACGCACAGCAGTATCTTTTTTGTAGCTCTGCAGCCTCCTCAGCACTGTACCGGGCAGAAACACATATTGACATGACTGAATATTTGTCTTGCTTTGGGACAAACCCTTCCTACTCTTTTTTCCTCTGACAGACAGAGAACTCACTAAGGGCTTGTTCATCACTCTAGCTGAATGCTTTTATAACCTCCTGGATTAGTCTGCTTACAGAGCAGTTAGATGAAGGGATATGTCTCACGGGAAAGGAGAAAGTTCTGATACTTGGTCTGGTTTGAGTTTTTAGGGTTTCCAGACATACAGGATGTAGTCACCTGACAAATCAGCGGCTGTGTTTACATGTACAGTGGTGTAAATCTTAAATAATGTATATTAATCTAATTGATGCCATTTATAATTGTCACACCAAGAAAATGAATGAGCATCAAATTAATCTCCGAAATAGAATAAAATATAAGATTTTAAACACTAAATCAAACACACTCCAGAATAGGAGACTCTATCTGGAAAAAACTGTGCACATGTAAACATAGCAACTTCTTAAAGCACCACTTTCATGCAACCATTTGAGGCCCCTCATTGCCAGATCACTGTTGCCATCTTGGAGACTAAATATGAAGCAAATTCAGTTTGTGAAGTATTCAAACACTGGGCAAAAATCCAAAGAGGACAGCTGTTTCTTTAAGGTTCTCATTGAAGATGCAGATGGGGACAAAAGCACATTTTTCAGTTCAGTAAGTTTAAAGCATTTAAGGCTCACTGTGTTCTCATTAAATAATGTATTATTGTTAAGCTGGTATTTTTTGGGGTTGTCATGTTTTTGGTATCTAGCAGTGGTAATATATTACTAAGTAGGAACAATTTTGAGGTATTTATACTAAAGTTATTTTTAATTTTAAGCTACTTTGTACTATGAAAGGTTGTTCTATTTCCTCCATTTAAGATTTTACATGCAAAACATGATTCATTTATATGATACATTTTTATAGATAAACCTACCCAGAGGTATACAAAGCAGTTAAATGTAGCTCCACAAGTACTGTTTACATGTTAATGCATCAATAATAATTGCCCAGTAATACCATAATACATCAGCAGGGCCATTCAGCACATTTTGTTGCCAATACTTCTGTACTTTTAGCCCAATTTTAAATGCAGCACTTTTATTCATAATTGAGCATATTCATATTGTTTTATTGCTACTTTCACTGAAGTAAACAGTATGTATATTTCTTTGATCACATTTAGTAAAGCTGATATTCAACAGTCTGTGCTCTTATCTTACCCCTGAAAAGGAACCAGAGTTCAGGCTTTTTTTATTATATAATTATTCTATAAATTTATGATGTTAAAAAGGCCTTTTGAAACACTCCAATGAAACCCAGACTAATGTAATTACTTCAGATGAGTTAGCAGCTTCATAAGGTAGGTTCTGCCAGGCTTCACTTTACACACTGTGGTTGAGGAAGGAAGTTGAGGAACACATATATCACACTAGGATGATTTCTCTGTCTGCCACGTTGAGATAAAAATAACATTGCTGTAGCCAGCCAGAGAGGAAACTCCCTCATACCAGATATGTCAGATTTTTAAAGCCCAGTGTATCAGACATTTTATTACCTCACAAACTGAATTTGTGTATGTGTGTGTGTGTGTGTGTGTGTGTGTGTGTGTGTGTGTGTGATGATGGCACAGAGACCTAGCAGTGAGAGCCTGTTAAGAGCTGTTCTGGTGCAGCTGTAGCCAGATGACATCGGGTCTGACAAAACTTGTACAGAACATTTGCACAGGAGCTTCCTATCCAGCTGCACCTCTGCTTTGGGATCCTATAGTGTCACTGCCTTCTGCTGGTAGGATAAGGAACAACCATTGCTTGCCCCCTGAACTACGGTTTAATCCTTTTCTATTCTCACTGCCTCTGATGAACTGGTACCTTGTGTTGGATAAATACGCCCCCCTTCTTTCTTCTTCCCTAAGCCACCCTCCCCCTTTCCTTCTTCCCTATTTTTCTGTTGCATGAAAACCTCACATGAGGATGTCATGTTTGTTCTGTTGGGCCTGAAATCGAAATATACCTATGTGTTTTAAAGCTGCATGTGTGGACTGCTTCTTTATTTGTGTTTTTTTAGGATATGTGAGGAATGCATTAAGTAGAAGAGTATTTCATAAGATTAATGTCTGGTCTGACAGCTGAACCTCTATGACCATTGCAGCCTGTCAAGGTTCTTATTAACACACCGCTGAATGTGTTTGTACCTGCCTGTCAGGATGTTGACATGTGTGTCTGACTGTAACCAGTCATTCCTGTCAGACCAATTGTTGCTGACACATTTCCAGCTATTTAAAAATTATTTGTTTTCCATTACAGAGATAAGCACAAAACACACAAAATCGCTGAATAATTATGAATACAAACTTTATTTACTTAATAAATACAAAAATCGTGTAGAACAAGTTTCACATGTAACCAGTTTCTCTTGACCTAACTGGAGAAAAAATGCACACACACACACACACACACACACACACACACACACACACACACACACCTGATTCTTAATTACTCAAACAGGCAAGGAACACCAACGACTTCACTCTCAACAAAAAAAAAAAAAGGTAGAGGGTTGAAGGCACACCCACACACTTTCTGTACACTGTATTACTTCCTGTACTGTATGCCTCCATTACATGTGTAACACAAAAATAAGGACTTGATTGGACAGTTTGAGAAATGTGTCAAACTTGCCAAGAGTAAAAAGATCAATCAAGCTTCTGATCTAACTCTAAAAAAATGTGAATAAGCCTCCAAAATGTTGACCTATCTCTTGAACTCTGAACAAATTCCTCCTGTAAGACACACTCACATACATGTCCAGTAACTAGGGTTCTGCACACTGCAAACCATCTCCAAGATGTAGAAATGGTATACACCAGGTATTAGCTCAGGTTCATTGCAATGCTAAATAAAACATCTCCAGTCTCTGAGCCCACAATTTTGAAACACTGATAATAAAAGAGGGTTGTGTATGATGTTCAAATCCAAATGATACAGCTAGAAGCATATACCTTCACAGTACCTTGTTCTCATTATTCAAGAAGCTTCTGCATCTCAAATGCTAAACAGCTAAACCCAGAAGCTGGACCTTTCCATCGTCCCTCTCTCCAGCAGTCGGTGTTCCTCTGGTGCCCTTTGCTGGCTGCCAGCCCTCGTTTCCGGCCTTTCTCTGTTTGACCTTTCTCTGTGCGGTGGACGAAGAGGCCGCCTCTCTGAGGGAGGAAGACTTCTGTGCTGACTGGGGAGATGCTGTGGAGGAGGAGGTTGGCGGTGCTGTCTGGGAGGCTCGGTATTTCGTCTTGAAGGTTCATTGAAGCGTCTTGGGGATTCAGAATA
Source organism: Scomber japonicus (assembly GCF_027409825.1). Classification (NCBI taxonomy): domain Eukaryota; kingdom Metazoa; phylum Chordata; class Actinopteri; order Scombriformes; family Scombridae; genus Scomber; species Scomber japonicus. The sequence continues at coordinate 24,048,185 of NC_070592.1, read as the reverse complement.
GCATGTTGGAGTTTCGTTAAGACTTCTTGGAGGTTCATTGAAGCGTCTTGGGGATTCAGAATAGCATGTTGGAGTTTCGTTATGACTTCTTGGAGGTTCAGTATAGCGAGACGGAGCAGCTTCCTTGATTGGCCTCACCACATTGATCTACACAAATGCAGAGAAATGATTTAATGACTTTCTAAATTTGATTTTAAAATATTACCTTATTGAAAATGGTCATATGCACCATCTGAAGGATTCAATTTTGAGCACAATGAGTACTAGTGTCATAGTCCATATCTCACCGCTCTGTTATAGTCTCTAGGTTTCTTCCTGTGAAGGCAGCAAGGCAGACCCAAGAACGAAATGCACACAGAAAAGCACCGGGCGGAAAATATCAACTGGATGGTACAAGTCACAATCAGAGGCACCCACAGGATCAGAGTGGTACTCTGGGGAGGGATGGAAGAGGGAGAACAATCGGGATTTTAGTGGCAACCAGCAGCTGGACCATATACAATCTGAGGCAAGAGCAGCTTCAGATAAATGAGGATACAGTGTGATTAATGATGTGATACAGAACCCAGTTGTCTCTTAGACAGCTGCTGAGTGCTGCAACATAACAGCAGCATGTACGGGAGTTTCTGTTCGCACAGGAGAGTCAGCATTGTGAATAAAATATGCAGAACAGAATGTATCAAAGTAAAAATGTGGGGTGGGAATGCAAAGAAAAAGAGCTGCCTTTTTAATGCTGACTCGTAGACTACAAAGAGAATGAAAGTTAAGAGTTTTCTTTGAAATTCAAGATGAAATATGCACAAAGCACTAAAAAAATAAACCTTGCATAACCATTATTACTGTCTCTAAGCGATGTATATCCCAACCAGGAGTCCAAAACACATTTTCAGATGATGTAATCCACCCTCTGGCGGCCATATTTGAGGTCCCTAGCCATTAGACAATTCTGACTAAAGACTACAGTTTGTAGTCTCAGCAGACAACAGCAAAATGAGTTACTTCTGTGCTGATTTAGGGATGAAACTTAGTTTCTGACTATGGAATAAATTTGGTTTATTACAGCTTGTATCTCATCGGATGATGTCATGATAATAATATACTCACCACATTAAGTGCTGAGATCTAAAACACAGCAAATTGCCACATTAAAGTCTGGCAATGCAAGAAACAAGTAGCTAGATTATAGGACAAGTTTTAATAAGGCAACAGTTTATCCAGAATTCTTCACTTTTATTTGGAGGAAAAATCGAACATGAGCACATATCTGAAATGTTGACCCCTGGGTAATAATTTAAGCATTCAAATTCACTCTTTCAACTATAATAGGTTTTTAGCTTATAGCAGCTAACCTGAATGCTTGTTAAAAAGCTGTTTGCTTTTTTAGGGATGTCCATACATCCCTAAAAAAAAGAGCAATGTTTCAGGTAGTTAGCTTTAGTGTATGGGCCTGCACAAACTGTATAGCATAATGTTGCAGTCAACCAAAGTGTACACAAGTTAAGCTAACGTAACAAGTCGCTAGTAGTTGAGGTTATGCTAAATGAACCTCTTAATTAGCCCTTTATTTTAGGTGAACGGTGCAGAAATTGGATATAATATTCACAAGTATGTTCTAATTAGTGTGCAATCACCTAATCACCATCATTGTGTTTTTGTTACTTAAGAATGAGCCCCCTTATCTACATAGGGAGCAGATCCTCTTCCATAGAATCCTTTGCGGCTATGTTGCACTGCCATGTTTGTACAGTGGCCTAGAATGGACAAACCAAACACTGGTTTTAGAGAGAGCCTTACAAGTTTTTTGTGTGTTTCACATTCACTGTAAATTCTACTACATGCTTGGAATGGGAGGGATTATCAGTTGGTTACAATCTGCAATCTCACCACAAGATGCCACTAAATCCTACTGCAGCTTTAACTGGGGTAAACTGTGATGTAATTTGTGAAATTTAAAAATGCCCCTTGGAATATTCTTGTAAACTAACAAAAGTTATTTACAATTTTGATTTAAAATATTTTAAATCGTGAATTGTTTACACTCATTTTTGTTTGCTAGTGGTCATCTTTTTACTGTCTTTCATGGCAACAGCTGTTGATGAGCAGAATAGTGTAAAAACAAAAGCTGGATTTGAATAACACCACCTGTATGGTTGTGTATTTCCATCTGGGTCCTTCTGCACCTGCACAATACAAAACAAACTGGGGCTCACTAGTGCTAGCTCCACTAGCTCCATAGTGGTACGAGTGGTCAAAAACAAGATACCTTTAACTTTGACACCCAAACTATATCAGCTGCATGTTACGCACAGATGTGTATTTTATAACTTTGAGGTCACTGCATGCAATTGTTGTGGACAATAACAGCAACCTAATGATTCAGTAACATTAAGAGAAAGGTCATTTTACTGACAAATTGTAGACTACCAGGCTTGCTAAAGTGCCAAAGTCATGCTGATGTGTGGAAGCAGCTGTGAGGCTAAGCAGGCCTGACACGCCATCTGGAAGAACCCCGGAACAGGACAGAGCCTGAAGTGGGCCGGTAGGGTCAGGTCAGCATTTCTGCCACCAGCCCAGCGGCTCCAGAGTGTGACTGGCTGAGTGGCAGAAATGACAGACACCCATCCTCCCACATCCCACACACACACACACACACACACACACACACACACACAGTAACCATGATGTGCAGCCTCGCCACTCTGTCCTGTTTATACCGCAGTGACAATGGTCAGCTGGTCAAAGAGCCAGCTGCTGCAGAAAAGGACAGAGTTCATGCTTTGATGTTAGTGTTTGTCGCCACACAAATACACTCACATAGATGCGCGTGGGGTCAAAAGGACACTCATTGGTGATGCTGGAGTAGCCAATGGCGTCAGGGAAGCGGCAGTGAGTCAGGAGGCTCCGCCCACCGTGAATGATAGCCCTCACAACAGACACGAAGAGTCCAATGGCTGAAGCTGCTGCCATGAGGGCTGCAGCCAGACTGACAGTGAGAAGTGCCAACGTCTGTGAATAGGACGGAAACACACAAGTCAAATAATTAAGAAAGCAAAACTTGATGAGCAGCAAGATAAAACTAACGCTTTAATCCTTCCCATTGGGAAACTGGGGCATCTGCAACAGTGAACAGATAAAAGCACAGCAAAGAATAAACAACATTGATAAAAAGAGAGCAAATTTATGGCTTTTTTTAAGCTTATCAATCCAGACCTAATCATTTTGTTTTCCATCATTTATCATCTAATCACACAATTTCCCCAAAAGCTTTAATTTTGAGGAACTCACTCCTGTTCTGAAGCTTCTCACTGGGCTTTAATATGTCTAGAGGAGACTTAAAGCAGCATTCCACTGATTCTACAGTTGAAGTTTAGTTTACTCATCACAAAGAGGATTATTCGTCCCATGAAAATTGTTGTATAATGTCTTCTTTGGCTCTGGGAGGCGTTTTCCAAAGTTTAATAAAAGGTTTTGGGCTTAATGTGTTTTAATGGAAAGTCTTTAATTTTAACATAGGCCTACCAAGTCAGACAGTGAAAACTCACAGTTCACACGTCAAAAGTTCAAAACAGTATATAAAATTAGACATATCTATAGGTTACCACACACACATGCACAGGATCCAAGAATTTATGCAAAATAAAATATAATAAAATGCGTGGGGGCCATTTTTTGGAACATTTAAAATAGTCTGAATTAACTGTGAGATTTGCAATTATTGAAGAATATTTACTGATCCATACTATGATGAGAAGACAAGCCTGGCAATACTTTATAGTGTTCTTATTGGCAACACATCCAATGAAAAAAATCAGCATTTCATTGATCAACAAGTATTTCCAGTGTACCCGAAACTTGATGCACCATTTTCCTCTGAGCCACAGAGCTCCATTGTTCCAGAAACTAGTAAAACAGGTGAATGAACCTCACTGTTGCACTGGATGACATGTTCACAACTCCTGTCATTTTGATTCATTCTATATAAAACTGTCCTGGCACTGTATATATTCACTTATGCATCACATTTGCTGCTGAAAATAGTCCCCGACAAATCCACAACTGAGCCCCTTTGTTACATAACTTTGCCAGAAACTACAGCATCCAGCTGTTTTAGTAAGAATTAGAAGTAGTAGTGTTTTAGAAGTATTACTGAGATATTTTAAAGAATAAAACTATATATTTGTGATCCATCTCATAACTTTTTTGTCTTCAGAAGGAACTAAAGGGCTTGGGGTCACACTGTGCCATGCAAACCAGACGGATGTTGTGTGTATTGAGAAACACTCTGCTGGTTTCGATGTAATTCCCTGATAATAAGATATAGACTAATGCCCAACCTTATCCTTCAATCCCAGTACGAAGCTGCAGCATTAGAAAGTGAACGTATCAGATATGCACGATGACAAATGATGTTCTGAATGCTAACACAGTGGGCCTATCCTTTAATAAGTTTACAGAAGGTGCAACACACAGCAGTCTCCTTACTTTTAAATCACTTTGTGAAGACAACATGAGCTGTTCAGTTGAAACTCGATAAGAACATTAGGAAATAGTGAAATAATCAGGTGATTAGAAGTTGTAGTAGCCAGCATATCTGACGAAGGACAGAAAAAGGGAGTGCTGAGATTATATTTTATTCATGCCTTATGATTCCTGGATGATTAAATAAGATAAGATGAGTTGAAGTGCTGCTCGTCACCGTTGCCTTGCCTTGCCCAGTTCATGGTTGTGGTAACTAACAAAGGAAAGCTGGGAGTGGTTTATCGTGGCAGCTTTACTCATTCTGTTCAACTCACTGTCTCGTCAGTCCCGTCTGAGCAGCCCGACAGCTGATTGAATAAACAGAGAGAAGCCACTGTGCACAACTCGAGGTAGGGAGGAGCGGGAGGGGGCGGAGGTAGGACAGAAAGCTCTACGGGGCTAGATCTTAACACCCAAAGCAATATGCAGGAGCTCAGAAGGCTTTTGTTTTGAGACAGAGACAAGAGCCGAGAACAAAGTGTGAGAAAGGAGGAGAATATCAAAGTGAAAGCAAGTGTATGTGCAGCGCTCTGAGAATAAGATCAAAACTAGTACAGAGTGTGCCTTGAAAATACTGATGTGGTTAAAAAAAAGAGAGATCAGTGAAAAGAAAGCTGGAACAAGGGAATATTAATCGTCACTTAACATCAGTGGAGATGACTGGCAGCAGCACTGTCAGAATGTTCTGTGGATAGTTTCCTGTCTGCATTTTTAATAGGTTTATCATGTTTGAGAGCATTCAAATAAAACAAAAACTGAATTAAAAACTAGAAGTGATACTAACCAGACTTCTGCTCTTCTTGTTTTTGGACAGGACAATACCCAGAATGCCAACAACAATTCCCTGTAGAGAGAAGACAGAAAGGATTTAAGAAAACTTTCATTTTGTTTAAACTAACAACTTCTGCTACGACTCAATCTTGACAGGGAACAGCAATGGTGGATGATGTTCAAAATGACTACAGCACTTAGGAGGAGATGATTTTTCTCTGTCTCTCCTTACTCAACAAGAGAAAAGTCAAACCCTTATTTCTGTCACCACCTCAGCACCTCTGTGTGTTTAAGTGCCTCTGTGGGTATTGAAAGTTGTTTTTGTCAAGCCCACAAAATAATCATAGAATGTCTTTAGGTTAGGATCCAAATCAGATTATCAATTAAAGTTATAACAGATAACTGTATAAAACCAATGCAGTCCAATCCATTCTTTTCTAGGGCTCTTTTTTAGTTAGGTGGTTCTACAAGCAACCCTAATGACTGATAAAAGGATCGACTGATTTGTTTCATCGAGAATTGAAATAATCTGCAGGATTTTACAGTTTCCAACATTATTTTAAAGGAGTTCCATTAAGCTGATTTAACATAATCATGTTATTTTTACCAAATAGTAAAAATGTTTGATTGTACAAACCAAAACAACTACAATATATTATGATCCTTTCTGGTGCAGCTCTTGAAAGAGTAGATGCAACCGTAACTTTTGGTATAAGCTGCAACCACAGCACTGATGGAGAAGCCTACAGCTTTTTTAACAAAGTTTCAGAAGTGAGACCTGAACTGAAATTCTTTTTTTGTAATATAATGGGAAAATGTGTAAAGGAAGTTCCCTTATACTCCATATTGTCCCCAGAGATGAATTCCTGTTTGATATTGCAGAAATGCTACAGTGCAGCCTGTGTGTATGCACTCACCACCAGGCCAGATGTGAGAGCCACCACATTAGAGATAGCGTACTCCATGGCTCTGGCCTGCTGGTGGAGGTTGATGTGTCTGAGCACCACACCGTGCACCAGCGCTGCCAGCAAGAAGTTAACATGGCCAACAAGGACCATGCTCAGCCCCATCTTCATCAGGGCCTCAGGGTGCTCCAAGTTGGCACAACACACTCCTGAAGAGAGGGTAAGGAAGAAAGGCGGACAGGGGAAAAGAAGAGGAGAAACGCTCCAGGCAATGAGATACAAAGAAGCATGATACAAAACAGAGAGAGTTGCAGTGATTTTAGATAATGTTACATCATCCATGTTGTGCAGGTTCAATGTACCATTGCTATAATCCCTGTTGTATTGATCAGAGTCAGGTCAAAGCCACTGCAGATGTCACTGGTATTAATGATTAGCTGCTGAGCACATAACAGTACAGGCAGTATAGACTGACACGTTCCTAAGAAGGGTTTTAGAGTGGATTAAAAAACTTGAAAGAAGAAGAAAAATAAATTTACATAAAGTGAAATTAAGTCAGCGCCAGATGGAGAGGAAAATATAGCAAATCAATGCAGTACCTTTTTGTACTTTGCACATGAAGATCAGCAAAAGACACACTGTGCTTCCTCATGGAGGTGAAATTATCAATTTCTAAACTACCTCTAAAACCTAACTCTTTGGAATTATAGACATCAAGTTGGACCAAGCAATTTCCATCTGAAAAAGAGATAAATTGAAGGGGGATAAAAAGGTTACATTTTCTAACCTGGTTATCTGAACATTGACGGTGCTTTCACATAAGGTTGCAGGTGATTAAATATTAAATTCATTATTAAATGAAATAATGGAAACTGCCTCATTTGAAACATCAAAAATTAGGTACTACGTTAACAGTGTCTTTGTGTGTTTGTGAATTGGATATTTCCATCATGACACCTATTTTCACAAGTCCATTTCTCCCAAAAAAATGAATTCCTGTACTGATTGAGACAACCCACCTGTAGGAAAGACTACTTGCATTTTACATGAACACTGTTCAACCTCTGACATATAAAACCAGCCAAAGAACGTGGGCTCAAAACAGCTTTTTTGACATTTTGGTATAAGAGGTGTGATATTTCTGGTGTAAATATCAAGACTATCAACACCATTTGATGCAGGCAGTGGTGTTAAAATGGTTTCAGTGTACTGGAATCACACACGTAAAAGAACCTTAGAAGTGATTTAGACAAAATTTCAAAGAATTCTTACACAAGACTCCAGACTGACTGGTGTGTCACACCACTACTACTACCACACCCAAACAAACACTCCAAAATGTTTAAATTAACACTACTGCACGTCACACACATTTAAATAAACTTCACAGGTGTGTATATTACCTGCACTGGCCATCTTGGCCAGGTCAGCATTCGTTAGAACTGATGGTGAGTCTTGTGTGTTGATCTTAGCAGTGTGTCCTCTCCCCTTCTTCAAATCAAACAACACACACCAAGTCAGCAAAGCACACACACACAGTGATACTTCTGCTGAATAATTTCAAAATAAAATCTGATCTCAGAATGTATCCCTGATCATGTGTTAAATGTGATGAATATGGCGTGATTTTTGAAGAATTTGATGAGCCAACTGAAAATAGTTTTGAAGTGAAAGATAAAAAATGAAAACAGAACCAAACTATAGCCTAGCACTAGTGTTATTGTTAAAGAAGGGAAAGAAAAGAACCAAAGTTAAGGAGTTGTTTAAAACATAATTTTTGGTAAATTAATATTTCAAACATGTTTTTATCTTTCAAAATGTTCCATAAGTATATTCACTCGAACTTTTAATTGTCCTTTATGTGGTGCATTTATGCTTTTATTTTGAAGTCAAAGTTGGTGGTTACCTGTTGTGTTTAATTTCCACAACCTGGAGGCAAATGAAGACGAGAAGAGTCTATTACTTAGATGACACACCCACATCACCATTGAACACACCCATTTCACTACTCAAAGCCCCCCCCCCCCCCCCCCAATATTCTCACCACCAACCCTGTCCACATTACTCCTCATGCCCAAAGCCAGCCAGCCTCACCAGGTGGGTGTGCCATGAACTAAAGTGGGAGTGTTGTGTGGACACTTTAAATCTGCACATAGACCTACTTGCAAATGAAAGCAGGTGCACCTGTTGGCACTTCCTTCATAGATTAATGTAGGCCGCACTAAAGTTGACTTACTTTATTCAACAAGTTTGGGTTGTTGTTTTTTTTACATTAAAATGTACTTTGGTTAAATATGGTGCATTAACCTGCAATGCTTGTTCCTCATGTCAACACCTGGATCAAAACCATGACATATGGCCCTACCCTTTTATGATTCTTAATACATTTTAGAATATTAATATTCCTTGTTATAAGAAGTTATTGAAGAGTACCGCAGAAGCTGTAGTGTAGGAAATTTGTCAGAGTAAAAAAATTGCCTTTCAAGCAACATACAAAACAATTTAACTATGGGATCTTGTTTTCTGAAGGCTCAGCTTTCACATGATAATGTAGTGGGTCTTTGGTGCCACCAGGTGGAGAAATGGTGCTATGCAAGAAGGAGAAAGCAGATATTTTCCATGAATGTGCATTTTCTCTGGTTTCCAAGTTTAAAAACCTTTATTCTCAGTGCTTTTATAAACTTTGTAAGGGAATACCATTCACAAATAATGTAATTGTCATCAATAGCAATGGTTACAAATAATAACAGTCCATTAGTCCTTCATTTAACATTGATCAGTTAGTTCATGATGTACAGTAAATCATTCAAATCTCTTCTAGTGAATAAATATTCATTACACTATCATATAATTGTGGGGGACTATAATGCTTATGTGAAAATAGAATACATTAATATTACATATAAAGTTATATATAAAATTACTTTGAAAATTAAAATTCCATCAATGGAGAAACAATATTGCTATATAGTTGATCAATTGCTACACCTATGATTTAAGAGAACTGCAGCCCTCAAAGTCCTTCTCAGTGAAGACCTTTCTAGATGAGGTGCGAGCGCTGCCTCGTTGTTTGAGATTCACCGCCCGGGCAGCGATCAGATAGAAAATCTCACAGATATTGAGCACCACACACATGAGGGATGCCCCCACCATGAAGTAGGTGAAAATGGTCTTCTCAGTGGGCCGGGCTATGTAGCAGTCCACTAAATTGGGACAGGGCTTGATATCACATTGGACCTTCCTGGGGAGCTTGAAGCTGTCGTAGATGTAGTGGAGCAAGTAGAGAAACATGACCTCGAAGGCGGTCTTGATGAAGAGGCTTATCAGATAAGTCCACCACAGACCACCGTGCTTTTGGCCAGGGTTGTCATACAGCCGAGTGTTCTCACCATGCTTGGCTCGGTATTTGCGTTCCCGCTCTTCTCGGTAGGCCACATGCAGCACCACCATGAAAGAAGGGCAAGTGACAAAGATGAGCTGAAGGGCCCACAGGCGAATGTGGGAGATAGGAAAGAAGTAATCGTAGCAGATGTTGGTGCAACCTGGTTGGCGGGTGTTGCAGTCAAATTGTCCCTGATCATCACTCCAGACACGCTCGGCGGCCACCACGTAGACCAAGACCCTGAAGACAAAAACCACCGATAGCCAGATGCGTCCAAAGGCAGTGGAGTATTTGTTGACTCCACTGAGAAGACCCTGGAGAAACTTCCAATCCATGAGTTCAGCTTTAATTCACTTCTTTTAACTTTGTCTCTTTAGAAGTTTGCCTTTGGATGCCGCAGAAAGTAAACTTTATCAACTGGAGAGCTAGAACACGATAAAAAGACAAACAAAAAAGCCAGGTTATGCAATCATCTAGAGAATTACAAGAAACTTAAGGAGCAAAATGTGATAAAGTTAATCTTTGATTTACCAAAATATTATACTGTAATTCTGTTATCTGTTCCAAATATTTCATTACATATTTTAGACAAATGTTCCCTTTTCTGATCAAACCTGTTTTTGGTAGCTCTGACAACTGAATCCCATTTCCCATTTCTCACAGTTAAAAGTGCTTTCACTCAAAAAGTTTTGCACTTTGAAGAAATATTCTTTGAATAATTGATGAAACACTTGGTTGTTCAACACATAAAACTCTCCACAGTGCAGAGGAACACTTAGTGTCAGTGTTGTATACCTATAGTTAAATTTAGGCTGAAGCTTAATGGTAGAGTTCTCTAATCCTGTGTCTGAATAAAGTAGTCTACACTGATTTCTACCCTTAAATCTCATATATTTTGTTTCGCAATAAATATGACAAATTACACAGTTAGAAAATGAGCAGTAAAATTTCATATAGCTTACCTGAAGAGTACAGGTTGTCCTCAGTCCATAGTGATCACCTGTTTGAGAAATAAACTTGATTATGTTAATAAGTTCAGCAGGTTTGTGCAACCTTCTTCCTACAGTGGGTCTCTGATATTGAATTGGTCCAAGAATCAACTCTTAGCTATGGTGTGGAGGTGTGGCCACCTTTGGCATCCACCCAGAACATCGCTTTAAAGTTTATACCTCCAACTCGTTATGACGAACCCCTTTCTTTATCGTCATCATCATTAATTTAGCTATTTAACTGAGCCAAGAACAGTGAACCTTAAACTCACGGGGAGACGGGGTATCTTTACTGAAATTGGTCCAAGAAAACAACAAAAGGTACACATCAGTGGTTTTGACCGATCTTGGATTTTGGTTGCAGAGTGTGACCTTGTGCAAATTACTTAAGGTGCTACCTTATAATACAAAACAAGCAGATTTAGACTTAGTAAATCACCATTAAGGTGTGTCTGTCTTCACTAATGGTGGTTGAACCTCATGTTTCTGAAAGGTGACTCAGTATCGGTTACATTAAGCAACTGGAGTTTGAAGATAGGCTTTTGGAGCCTTTGATTAATCTGGATTAAAAAGGGCCACCACCTAACAAATGTTTGACCAAGCACTCTGTAAAATCAGGCACTCACATACACCTGAGATATGGAGAGCCAATATCGCAAAACCGTATAACAAAAGTTTGCTTGTTCAGTTTCTTAGGTGATAATGTATAACAGTCTCTGCCTTATTAGTACACACAGTTTTGCGATACCGTCTTACACATGTATGCACTCGGTCTGTTGATCTGCTTACAGAGGAATGCAGGATGTAGTTAATTGTCAAAAAGGTGGTTTGAAACGTAGGAGTGGTGGTCTTATCAACTTTTGTCAATAATACTACTCCCATCACCAACCACATGAACCAATGTCATTTTCTACCCAAGTTTTGTTACATCATATGTTTAAATCAATAACCTGGATCTCTATTGGTTCAGGTTCCTTTGTAACCATTCTATCTCTCTTTCACGTTGCAGAGTTGCTCCAGGTGTCAGAAAACACATTTTATAAATGACCTGAACAATGCGCAGTGCACATCAATTGACGTAAGGTTTCCAAAATGTTTCCTACAGAGTTCAAATATAGTGTATGTACCAGAGCAAAAAAAATAAAAATATGACAAGATGCTTTTTATGTATTTATTTTTTATTTTAGAAAATATAATTGCATATACTCTTTGATAATGGGACAAGTTCTGAATATGTGCTCTTGTGTGCATAAATCCCACTCTGATTTATGTTCACACAAATCAAATAATTTTATTTTGTAGTGATGATATTCAAGAAACAGATAACAAAAGAACATAACAAATAATCATATAAATAGTCAAATAATCTTCTGCACATCAGTCATTTCATGTCAGATCACAAGCTTACAAAAAGTATAACATAAATGTTCAGCTTAACAATATTAAGGGACAGAAATATTATGTGGTTCTGATGTAAAATTGTTTTAGAAATTACCTTTTTAAACTACATTTCTTTTAAACTGCTAATTTTTTGTAGATATTTCTGGCTGACAATAGAAAAGCTGACAAAGACTTATTTTGTTTTCTTATGTCAAACACATTATGTCTCTCAGGAGACTGCTATGGTGTACGCAGGGGCTGAAGCTGAGCTCTCTTTGCCATCAACCATTTTGGCCTTCTCCAGGCCATGCTCCTTGTATGCTGAGTTGTCCTTCCCATTAAGTGGAGCTCTGGTCATCATGAAGGAGTTTTCTCTCATGGAGCCAGATCCTCCTCCTCTGCACTCCCAGAACCTCTTCCCACACAGATAGAGGACCTCACAGAAGGTGAGGAAGATGCACACAAAGCTGGTCCCCACCATGAAGAAGGTGAATAGTTTCTTCTCTGTGGGCCTAGGGAGAAATAGATGAGACAGATAGTACAATATTAAGATTTACTGATTCCTTTAGAAAAGGTGGTTTGCTAGAGCAGGCCAGGGGCCAAGTTTAGCCAATGAGATTCCAGGATCTTTAGAGTCTTACCCAAGTACACATGATGTTTGATGGATAGGTAAAGACTAAGAGGTACCCTTACCTAGCAATGTAGCAGTCCACCACATTGGGGCATGGGTCTTCGGTGCATTTCACCAGAGGTGGGAAGAATGTGGCCTCATAAATGTAGAAAAGCAGGAATACAAACACAGCATCCACTGTTATCTTAAAAATTAGGCTAAAGAAGTAGGTCCACCAAAGCCCCCCTCGCTTCTTTCCTGTGTTATCGTAGAGAGGAGCACAGTTCTCGCCATGTATCAGCCGGTGTTTGCGCTCCCGTTCTTCTCGGTAGCTCACATGGAGTGTCACAAGAAAGGATGGGCAGGTGACAAAGATCAGCTGGAGAGCCCAGAGTCGAGTGTAGGAGATGGGGTAGTAGTGGTCGTAGCAGACATTCTGACAACCAGGCTGGCGGGTGTTGCAGTCAAAGTCCTTCTGCTCATCTCCCCAGACCTTCTCACAGGCCACCAGGAATACCAGGAGCCTGAAAATGAAGACTATGGCAAGCCAAATGCGACCAAATGCTGTGGAGTACTTGTTCACCCCACTTAGGAGGCCCTCGAGGAAGGCCCAGTTCATGGTGCTGTTTCAGAGGATGTTAGGTTGGATGCTGCAAAAAAAAACAAACAAGCACTTAAAACCCTGAAGATGTAGCACACAATTTGCTGAGTGCTCGAATACAGATGGCTTGGACTCAAACTGAACTGAGCACGTCAAGCACAAAGGTTCTTTAATATAGTGCTTATTACTACTGCCGTCTTGGCAGAGGTTGAAGGGGAGGGAAGAATATCAAGCAAAGCAAACATAGACTCATTCTTCTGCTACAGCCACCGGTTGACTTGATGATAGCAAACGCCCTGACTAACAGGCAGGAGAGAGCGAGAAAGAAAGATAGGGAGGCAGAGAGATTGCTGTTCAATGTAGTACAGGTTATTTAAGGATATAAAATACATTTAACAGCATTTAAAAGACACTTCAAACACAATTATCTCAAAAACTAAAGAACAACTAAGAAGATCAAAAACTGCTTCATAATATGAATATCCCAGGGGACAGAAAAGGCAGTAGTGGTTGAGTATAATCGTTTAAAAGAGTTATTGCAAACAGATAAAACATGTTCAAGATGGGGCAAGGCAGAACAGCATTACAATATCTTCAAGCCTCCTTTTTGCAGTCTCAAAGTGCTGAAGAGGTTCCTTGTGTATCGTCTACACTGCTGGACAGGTGTGTACCTTTACTGCTCACTAGACCATGATCTCTTCAATGGTCGATAAATGGAAAGAGAATATATACAGCCACATCAACAAAATTCTATCTTCAATCCAAGTTTTAATTTGGGTTTAAAATTGTATCTGTAGCTTCCTACGGCCAGTTGGATAATGAAATTTAGGCACAGTATGGGGATGGAAGAAGTTGCTCCCAATTGCCAGGTTAGTGACTCGCATAGCAGCTCTGGCAGCATCAGTGTATGTGTGTGTGTGTGTGTGTGTGTGTGTGTGTGTGTGTGTGTGTGTGTGTGTGTTTGAATAGTTGAATGAGAGACAAAAAGTGCCTTGTCCGTTAAGGTAGAAAAGTGCTATATAAGTGCAGCCCATTTACCATATATTAGATTACTCATCAGTTCATATTTAACACAGCTGAGGCCCCCTCATGTCTAGACCACTAACTGCATTACTTAGCAGAAACACAAAGCTGCAAACACAAGTTCAGGTTGACCATTGACCCCATCTTTTAAAAAGAAACTTAAAGCTCATTAAAGACATCGGGGGGAAAATCAATTAATTTTACCTTGAAAGGCAAACAGGGAGGGTTCAACAACTATGATACTGTTCAGCTAGATAAAGTGCAGGACCTGAATACTCAGGGTTGGTACACAATAGAGCAATTTAAACTATCATGATTTTAAAATACTAAGCCCATCTGCTTGAAAACTCCCAAAAATGAGAGGAGGTAACTAGGATCAAGCCCCAGCACCATTCAGATGGACTCTATTAAACACAATTTTGTCTATGTACACTGTAACAGGACTGTGATATAAGAGGAATGTTTTTTAATGGTGAAAATAAAGAATGAAGTTAGGTTGGCTCAAATGCACTTTTGGGGTACAAATAAAGGCAAGGCAAGGCAAGGCAGTTTTATTTATATAGCGCATTTCATACACAATGGCAATTCAATGTGCTTTACATAAAACAGAAAAACATGTAATTTGAGAAACTTAAAACATACAATTAACCCCCCCATAATAAAAACAAAGTACAGAAAAATAGAAAGACATAAATAAAATGATTGCAGCATAAAATAATAAATTAGCTTTAAAATCATTAAAAGGACATAGAGTGCAAATGAAAGATTAAAATGTAAAGTGCTTTAAAAGAGCTCAATCATACGCACAGGAGAAGAGAAATGTTTAATAAATAAAAACCCTGCCAAGAATGGTTACAAGCACTATGGTTACTTCAACATCTCCTTTCAAATTGTCTCTACACAGGTTGTATAAACCAGTTTGTGTGAGTTATATCAGCAAACGCACACTGGGGAAGGGTATGATGTGAGAAGTGAACTAAACTGTATGTTCAAAGCAGCTGTTGATTCTCAGCAGGACTAACAACCCCTCCTCACAATGGGGTGTCCAGGTATGAAGAGTTTTTAAATAGTTAACCTCACTTGGTTTCATCAGTGATGATGTGGCAAAAAGGCTATGTGATACACAAAGAGTGACTGAATCCATTAAAGGACATGTCCAATGTTTTTTCTTTGAGACAAAGGCAAGGAATCATTGAGCAATAGTCTATAAATCATTAGCAGTGTGTACAGGATTTTGAAAGTTGTTAGGACAAAACTGCATTTTGGCATATTGTCTTAATTTGAACTATAATGCAATATTAGTATTATTATATTAATACTGAAGTTGTTTACCCCCCCCCCCCCCCCCCCCCCCCTTTCATATAACAAGGCTGCTTGCTCAATCAAAGCTTGCAGATGAGAAAACCATCTTATATCTGCAGATGGAACCACATCTGTGTTGGGTGGTGCTGCGTCAAGGCAGTCAGATTTACTGCAAATGTTTCCTATAGCTACAGCCAAATTAAAATAATAAATGTAACTCTTGAAAATGGAATAGTTCTAATGAATAGTATATGTGTTTTATGTGTGTTGAATAAGCATTGTTTTTATTATTTATTATTTCCAAATCATGTCATTAAAATATAGCCTTTTTTATCATGTTGGCACCGTGTGGTGGTCAAAAATGTCTTCACAACCGGAAGTCAGAAATATCATTCCCGCTGCCTTGACAGTGGTGTCGGTGAGGGGTCATAAATTGAGACAGACTCCTCACATTTGCATACAGTGTTTCCCCACTGCATAGCTGAAAGACAACATGACCCCGCACCGTCCCCGCTGTGCTCGTTAGTGAGCATCCAGCTCCGGACCGAGGAGTTACTTTCTGTAGCGGGATTTTGGCAGACACCCACTTTCTTTACGGTGTTTTACGGTCCCCCTCCTCTCCGTCCAGCCGGCTGCAGCTGTCTCTCCACGGCTACGGGAGGTAAGAGCGAGCTGCTCCGTGGTGGGACACTCCGCTGCTAGCCCGCAGCTAACGCAGCTAGCTAGCGAGCTAACTCTTAGGCGGCTGGTTGTTAGCCACATATTCGACCAGATACACTTATGGTTTAACCACAGTTACGTATAACCGTAAATGCTTTGTATACAGCGGCCAGTTTGAAATGCTGTCACTGTAGCATCCAATGTGCAAGTTTTAGATAAGTTATTAGCCAACACTAGATAGTTAGCGTCAACATAGTAAGAGCCAATGGTAGAACTTCCTGTGCCCTTCATAATAAACAGACATTTTTATTAGTAACAGAAAGCCATTTGTCTCAATTTTATTTATTGATAATAATTAATATCCAAAACCTGATGACTGAATTCATATAAACATATTCTACAATGTTGACAGTTAATTGGGATAAGGAAAAATGTAAAACTGTGCTGCCTTTCTCTGTCCTCTATCATGTTTGGATGTACAGTGTTAAAGGTAAAGGACTAGTGTGCAAGATTTAGAGGGGTCCATTGTCAAAAATAATATTTATAAATGTTTAATCACCTGGACATAAGAATTGTTGCGTTTTTTCAACTTTACAATGAGCCCTTTATAGCTACATATGGATCAGGTCCTTTCTTACACAGCCCACTATGTTGGATGTTTCTACATTAAGTCATATACAGCCTTCCATATACTTCTTACGTTTTGCAGCCAGCACAGGTTTTCCTACATGCTTGGAAGAGGAAGGGTGGTGTATTCAATTGGTTTCCATCTGCAACCTTACTGATGGATGCTACTAAGCCTTACACACTGGTCCTTTAACTTAGGGAACTGTAATATGCTCTCTGAGGGTGTCCCACACACTCACGCCAAACATCACAGTGTATGTTCAGCACGCTCTCATTCAGCTAAATGGGAAAGTGTGTCCAACATTTTGACTGGTACTATACTCATTTTGTGTTTTAGGCAAAGGCTCCTGAGAATATTATATGATATTAATCTAAGTTTCTTGTAAAATTACAAAAAACACCTTCTAAAGCAACCTTTAAGAAATTCCCATGTAGCTGCCACAAACACGCTTTTATTCTGAATGTGAGCGCCGTTTCCGTGCGAGTGCCACAATCTAACTTGACACGTCATGGCAGCAAGTAGCTATCCAGGCTGGTGCTCAGGGGAGCCGACCGGAGTTGACTGTGATAGCTTAGCCAAGATAGCCTGCTAGCGAAGTCATCTGGTGTTGTAGGTTTGCCAGCATGCTGATAGAAGCAGCTTAAACCGCAACTCACTGCAGCAGGTCTCCTGTCTCTGTTTAGAGGTCCAGCCGAGCCGAGCCGAGCTCCGCTGAGCCATGCGACAGTGGTGCGTCCCCGCTGCGACCCCACGCACTGAACCACTCCCGGGGTGCCTGTCCGTGTCGCCCCCTCCATCAGGTAAGGGTACGGGACACACTTTTACTTTTTTCTTTCTTTAAAAAAAAATCAAAGCCAGCTTACTACTTTAGTTTTTGTTGCACAGACAGAACTCCAAATGTGATAAAAGTATCTGATAGTTACCCCTGATAGGTAACACAATATGACCTGTGAACACACAAAAGGTAAAATATTTTTTGTTAACTTTGTCTTGCTTATTATCAACTATACATGTGTGACAGTCTTGGATCTGAAGCATCTTCTAACTGTAATTATCAATTTGGCATACATCCCATAAAAAGATAAACTTTTTAAAGGTAGTTGAATCTGTTTTTGTAGCACAAAACTCTCGATTTTATTGGACATATGGGTGTAAAAACATGAAATCACATCATACTGAATTAAAATCTGCTATCAACACATTAATCAAATCTATTAAGTTATGTTGTCCCATGGGTGCACCTTTTCAAACAATCAAGGTCACCTTAAATTGCCAGATTTGTCTGTATGATCTCTCAGTAAAACATACAGAATATTGCTCCTGACCCCTCCACCCCCACCCCCTCCCACCCTGCACAGGATAGGTACAGCACACGTATGTACGGCCATGACTAGGCTGACCGGACCTGAAGTTAGCTTCTGTGTACCAAGGTGATCTTACTTTTAATTCCACCCTGGACAAATGGAGCAAGGTTAGCCCCAAGAGTCTGTGCCAAGTGTTTGAAAGGGTGCCAGAATTTCCAAATGACCCAAGGGTTCTTCAGAGGAGAGGATGCAGTCTGTTTCTGTCCCAAGTTCAGTTTCATTAACCCCCAGTTTTTTACTATAATCATGCAATAAAAACGTTTGTCACATTGCATTCAGTGTGTGTTCAAGATAAATACATCCTGATAAAGAAAGTGTGGCGTTTGAATTCAGCCGTGCGTTTGAATCTATTAATAATCCTTTTATCATTTATGTGTGTGTGTGTGTGTGTGTGTGTGTGTGTGTGTGTGTGTGCAGGTTCTGAAAAAAGTCAAAATACTGTATTATCCAAATTCCAGGTCTATAAAAGGAGTTGAATAGAGATAAATATAGCAGTATATGTCTTGGTAACACTTTGTGAAGTGTTGGGGTGCTGTTTATCTGGTGGGAAATCAACCCAGCCAATCAGGACATTTTGTATATTAATAGGGCTACAGCTGGTTCATAGTCACTTATAAAACTGGTTGCATATTTCATTTGAATCGTCTTTCAAAAGGCCAGTCTCCAGTAAATGTGACTGAACTTCCACCTCCCATCATGTGTGCAGATGCCAGAATGGAGTGCTACGAGGTGGAGCCGCGCTACACCATCGAACAGATCGACCTCCTGCAGCGCCTCCGCCTATCAGGTATGACCAAACCTCAGATCATCCACGCCCTGGAGTCCCTGGAGAGGCTCGACCCGGACCACCGCCCGTCACACTGCGACTCTCACCCGGCCCCATCCAACAACACGCCCGCCACAGCCGCCCCGGCCCCGTCTTCGTCCTCCTCATCCTCCTCCTCCTCGCTGTCCCTGGCCTCTGCCACCACGCAGACCTCCGGCCTGGACGGCGCCGCGCTGTCCCCCAGCAACAGCTACGAGGCGTCGCCCCCTCCCCTCTACCCTCCCAGCGTGGCCGTTCAGCGGTCGTTCAGCTACGACATGATGGGAGAAGAGGAGTGGGACCTGGAGGAGAAGGTGGAGGAGTACATGAGGTGAGCAGGACGGCGTTAGCAGAGGGCGAGAGATGAATTTTAGTGGCGTGCTGAGGACGATTTGGAAAGGAAAGACTAAAAAGAATATTACAGACAAAGAGAGACTGTTATAACATCAGATAATGACGGCTACTGTCCCCCGAGCTGCAGGCTTCTTCTCCAGAATTTAGTGGAGTTAATTCAGGTCAGGTGTATGGGGAGAGCTGAAAAAAGAGAAGCTTCAGTGAATAAGGTTAGTGAGAGCAAAGGCTGGTGTTTTAACCACCGTGTAATGATGGGATTCTGTTTGCTTTTACAGGAGAGACAGCAACCTGGTGAAAGAAGAGATCAAAACGTTCCTCAACAACCGCAGGATCTCTCAGGCTATCGTAGGACAAGTCACAGGTACTCTGAACAAAGTCTGTGCGCCTCACTGAACCGCTGCAAGGATACATGGGAAATATCTCTACTAGACTGGTCGATTAACATAGTAGTTATTAGATAGGAAATGAATCAGCGCTAATTAATGGAAAGACAAACATTCAGTGATTCCAGCTTCTCAGATGTGAGGATTTGATGTTTTTCTCTTTTACATCTGTGGAACTTGAAAATCCTGCAGTTTATTTGCTCATTGAATAGATTTTATAGATAAAGTGAATAATGGGCAGATTTGTGTTTATAAAATGCACATTAATTAAACATTTTGTATAATAATTGTGGGATAGAGGTTGGCGATGGACTTACATGTTTCTAATTGTCAACAAATCCCCTTTTAAAGAATACCCAAACTAACAGATATCAGACCACCTCTCAGTACTTCCCCTCTTCCCTACCCTGTCTGTGGCACTAAGCCCCAAACTCACTGCTACATACTGATGTGTACTTTCTTTGTTTTCTAAAGGCTAAATAAGTTCCCAAACAGCTGGGCACAGTAGTGTTTAGCCAATGTTACTTAAAGGGGAATAAATAGTGTATTTGTTGGGGTCTATTTCAACTGTGCATATGGTGGTCTGGCAAATATTTATGGCTCCAAGAATAGATGATGTACGTCATCCTCATAATATATATCGGAGGTCAGCAAGTAAGTTTGGCCTCGGACCAATTTCTTTCTAAGCCATTAGATGGCAGGCCAGAGCATAATCATCATTTATCTATCTATCTATCTATACATATAATATAACATAATATAATATGAAGTAATATAATATATAATATTTAAAAAATTAATAATTTAGGAAATCATTTTCATTTTCCTTGGTTACACATAACACATTACCACCTGTAGTGGAGCCTAACTTATTCTAATGATGATTCCTTGGCATCATTGACCTCAAGTCATATGTCACGATCAAGCAGATTCTGGTTTTTGCACAACTGTTGTGTTTTTCATAAAGGGTTGAGCAGAAGTGTGTGAGGGTGTGGGCGTGTTTATTTGTGCTGTTGAACGTAACCGTTGCAAAACAATCAGAAAATAACGTGGTATTGATCAGGTTTACCAGCTTTCTCGGTGTCAGCGCTCCCTCTCCTCATTCACTCCAAAGCTTGCTTGACCACAGCTGCTAACAGAACAGCGTCAGCTCCCTGTCCTGCCGTGCCAGCGTTGATCTGGCTCTGTGACTACACCTCTGCAACCGTTTCTGTAGCTTTTCTACAGAAGAGAGAGTTGGAATAAAGGCGCAGCATTCCCACCTAAAATGGTCCACAGTCACTGATTTACTGCAGTGTTTTTTTTCTTTCTCCATCACACACAGCATGTTGGCTATTTCAGCACGAGTCGCTGTCTACCTCTTTTTCTTCATACTACACGTGGCATGGCTATTTCAGCAAGGCACAGTCCACTACCTGTGGCCTTTTGTTTAAAAAAGAAACAAACCCAGTTTATCAGAATAATCTGGTGGGCCAGTTTTGGCGCATGTGTTGCAAACTAAATGCTTGCTGCAGAACTAATGCTTACATTTGTTTCAATTAAATATTTTCCAACCAAAATTGACAGAGAATAATGTTTAATGTTGTTAAAGCAGGAAAGTCAGTAAATCAGTCTGCATTGATCTGTAAATGATGAATGTGGGTGATTTGATACAGTATCAACTATCCACAGCTGCTTTCTACTGTATGAAAAACTTCTTCAGTTCATCTGAAGGCAGCAGGACTGATATGTTGATAAATCTGCAGCCTCTGAGAAGAAGTGCAGGGCCGTTATGCCTGACAGTCCAGCTTCATAAAACACCGGAAACGACACCAGGCTGCTACAGTATAACCACACACACCTCTACACACACCACACTGGTTGGTTATATGGTTTTCTGCCTTTTATGAAGGAGAAGTCAGGTTTTCCAACTTTGCTTTTAGCAAAAGTAACATCTCATGGTTAATCCTTTGTACATACTGCTGTGTAAACACTGATTTGTAACATTAATTACTAAACTGTTTGCCCAATCTGTCGGTGAGACATGTTAGAATTATTGCTCAAATAGCATCAGTCCAATATAATCATACAAACAGCTTCACCAAATCTATTTCTGTATTTTTATTTCTAAAGTTATTATAGTGAGATGAATGAATGATGAAAAAACGACTTGCTTGAATTGTCGTTACCATATTGAGCTGTGATTGGCACAACTAACAACAGAGCTATGAGAGCAGTGATGTGATTGGCTGGGAGAGTATTTACCCATCACCACATCTGATGATCTATACTCTCCTTCGCTCAGCCCTTATGCTCATTACGCTGCTGCACATACATGAACCAAAATAGCAGGTGTGCATGGAGACGCTCAAACAGTGTGTGTGTGTGTGCCTAAGACTTCCCACGCTGTACTTGGCATTTATTATTCAAATTTCAACTGAGGGTGTAAAATATTAAACACAGGGTGCAACGCATACTTTTGCACCCTTGTAGAATTGGGCTTGGCCACTGAGGAGGGAAGTTGACATACATTTACTGTAAAATAAAGCAAGATTTCCTTCTATCAATAAAGAATCCATCGTCTGAATTTCTCTGCTACTGACATGTAACCTGCTCTATTTAGCTAATCCTGTAGTAAGTGGACAGTTTAGGCTAAAACACCACTACCATTCTACCATCTGGTTTCCATGGTAATAATTTACGTCTGACTATTAACCACACCTCTATTCTCTGTTCAAGTAAAAATAGAAAGGCTACAAATGATTAATGCTGATGTATAGCATTTGATAGACTTTTTAAAAAGGGTTACTTAGTATGTTAATAGATTGAGAATAATGCAGTAGGTAAGTGCTGTACTCACAAGTAGCAGCATGTTCACATCAGTAAACTTTTTTTCTCCCCCTCTGGAAACACATCGCACCAGTGCCTAATGAAAGTATTGATATTAGAATGGCTTCATTAGCTTAACAGGAGTATTTCAGACCTGGCTCACAGCCAATTGTGATTCTACAGACCCAACTTGCGCACCACGAGAGAAATCAATGTCTTTTTATTGTGTTAAGATGACATGCCTCTACCCCTCTCTCACACAGGCATCAGCCAGAGTTACATTTCCCAGTGGTTGCTGCAACAAGGCCTGGAGATGAGCGACTCTAAGCGCAGAGCTTTCTACCGCTGGTACCTGCTGGAGAGGAATAACCCAGGTGAGGGGTCGACCGTCACAGACCGGAGGACGAGATGATACATCGTCACGGGGATGATGGATGTCGGGGCACAGGAAGACTAATTATGAGATTGAGTGCAGTGTTAATGTTAATGATAATCGATTATATCAGTGGTTCATGTCCAGAACCTCTAAACGGACACAAATTAGACCATGGACCCCCATCTGATAAGAGTTTATCGCAGTCTTGCAGGGTCTGATAAGGTTTTGCTTTTAGATGCTTTATTACAGAAAGTTAATGAAAGTGTATGCTTTGCTGGGGACCCCATGAAAGATCCCTGGGGTTCTCCAGACCCTACTTTATGAACTACTGGGTTAGATGATGTCGGAAAGGAGGGATTATGTTAAGATTTTTTTTTTTTTTAATTTGAATGCGAGTTGCTGCTTGCTAACCCTTCCCCTTCCATCTACCTTCCTCTTTACCCCACCCTCTTCCTCATTGTCCTGCATGGTAAACCCCCCCCCCCCCACACACACACACACACATATAAACCTCACTAACTCCATCCTGGTCCTCGAGGGCAACGAGGTCACGGAAGGACACGAGACAAATCTATAATTTCAGAGCAAAGACAAATGATGAAGGTAGCCCTGTCACAGGAGATGCTAATCAATACCGTTAAGGCTTCTGGTTTGGAAATGAAACAGTAGTGGGTGAATGTGGTTTGTCTGTTCAGGGTAAAGTAACAGCTTGGGTTGGCATTGACCTCTCCATGTCCTAGGATACAGGGATGGGGCTATGTTTTTGTTTGTTGTTGTTGTTAATGACGACAGCATACGTATGACTAAAGATGCTCAAGCTTTGATTGGTTCATGTCAGCATGCAATACATCATGTCAAAAAGTCACATTTTTACATGAACACCTCTACGATATGAACACCTGCTGGCCCCCCATCATCTTTAATCTTTCTGTTGTTTTGAATGGTTTTATTTCTACTTCCCCCACCCACCCACCAAAGCTTTGCCGTAGCTCCTCTGTAGTTCTCAGCCCTGATGCTGGAGGTACTCTGGTGCTGGTTTTCATTCCTACATGGCTAACAAACTAACAAAAACTACTTCTCTCTGCAATTAGTTCCAATCCAAAGCGGCCACAATGCTTCGCTTCTGATTTTAAGGCTTCTATTGACCTGCCAATCTCCAGTCTCAAAAGAAGTAATATCAGTCATATTAACTTCTAATTGGCAGATATTTATTTTTTTAAAAGAAGATGACTGAAAACTGCCAGGCAGGTCTAACAGGAGTGTCCATAATCCAATACTGAAACTCTCACTCTCCAATTAATGTTTCCCCAAACTGGTGTCTCTAATCTCAATCTACGGCCTCGGCCTGCCTGACCACTGGTTTTGTCCTGACTGAAGGGCTGAGGTGGAGTGAAAGCCAGCACAGCGTGAGCCCCATGCCCAGGGCCAGGGGAGGGGACAGAGACGGCACGCTAGCAGGGGCGAGCGGCAGCCTCCCCAACATCCTCCCCAACCCCAACACCAACCTCAACCCCAACCCAGTGTGGAGCAGGCAGAGAGAGCTGCTGATGCACTTGCTGCCGTGGTACACTGCTGCCGCCTCAGCCGCCCAGGCCCAGCCAGGTAACCACGCCCTCCCCCTGCCACAAACCCCCCCCCCTCCCTCTCGGCCTCGGCGGCTCTCCACTGGAGACGCCTGCAGTGCCACTCACCCCGTAGACTCGCCGCTGTCTGGGGAAGCGTTTCATCTTTCTCAAATCGCTTTTCTTTGCTCAACAGAGATGTATTAGAAGATTATAACCCTAATGCTAAAAAATGAAACCGGTGCATACAATTGAAATCCTCTTCACCTGACCAGCAACTGTTGCACTATCTGCATCTTGGAATAAAACAATAGCCAAAGAATTTACTCTACATTGTAAGCCAAGTTAGATACTACGTAGAATTAAAAGGAAACTTCAGTATTTTTCAACTTTGACACTATTTTCCCATCTTTTTGTGTCTTAAGTTACTAATGGGACAACAATTTTTTTGAAAGTGGACTATCATTATTATTATTATTATTATTGAGCGAGAGTGCTTCAGCCAGCAGCTGCTAAACGCACTGCAATGTGTAATCCAACTGATTTCAACAACAAATCCACTTTTGTGAGATTTTAGAACTTCTTGAGCAAGACTTGGTTAGACACAATAACAGGTTGGATCAAATGAAAAGTAAAGAAAAATATTTTATTTCTCTATATTTGCCTTTCAATAAAGTTATCAGACACTTATAATATCAATCTGAGCCTGTCTTGTCATTGATTTAAAAACAAGCACTTTCAGCAGATGAAATTGATAAGGCACTAATGCCACGTCAGATAAGCGTCTGCTGGCTGAAGTGCTTTCGTTCAGTACTGGACCAGATTCAGACTTTTGTTAATGTTATGTAACAGAAAAGTACAGCACGGGATTGTGGTAACTAAAAAATACGGAATGTATCACGTGGTATCATAAGTAGTTCACATGAGATGGTGAACATTACCTTCTTAGTTTCTGTCATTCTCGTAATACCTGAGTGACACTTGAACTTCCTATCAAACTTCCGATCAGGTGGTGCAACAGGCAGCTGGAGTCTTTTCCGTTTACCTAACTCCTCCACAGTTTAATTGTTGCGTGTGCTCTTTTCGTCAGGTGCCACCTTATCAATGCGTTCTTTGGTGAAGGAGGAACCAGATTGGAGGACGGGGATCATGGCTGGCGACAGGGCGGGGATGGTGGGCGGGCCTCTTAGGCTGCGTAGAGGAAGCAGGTTCACCTGGAGGAAGGAGTGCCAATCAATCATGGAGAGGTGAGCGAGTCTTCAAGTCCCAACAAGGAGGAATTAGAGAGATATTAGAGAGAGTGTTGATCAGTCGTCAAACAGATTACAGCTGTCGGAGTGTTGCTGTCTGGTAGAAAATCTCCATGTTGACACACCTCTAGGAGCCTCTTCTCTCCTCGTCACCTCTGAGACACGCTGAAGTGATTGAAACGTCCTCTGACAGCGGCTCTGCAGGTCATGAGCTGTAGTGGGAGGGGCGAGGACGGGAGGAAGCATGATTTGTTGAAGCGGCCCTCTGTGCTAGATAGGTTACGTTACATAAAGGCAGACAAGTATGAGCTTCATTCTTGTTATGTAGGAATGATGGGACTTGAATTTGAAGGGGTAACATATTTCTCAAGGTTTGACTTCCTTTTATTCAAGCATCATCTGCAAATTAAAAGTCAAGTGAAGAAGATTCGATGGCTTGAGATCAGTTTGAATACCGTTTATTCTCATATGATATGAATGCAGCATCGCTTGAGGTAAATGTGGATTTTAATAGCCTTCCAGGGGTGAATGTCCTTTACCGGCTCACCGTCGCCACATCCTGCTTTCTTCTCTTTGCATTACCATTCAGTTTATTAAGCAGTTTTTGTTATATTAGGGGTATTGTGTCTCTGCTTCTCCGTAACACATTTGTCCCAGACAGTCTTCTCAGAAAGATGCCGAGAAAGAGGAGTAGGCATCCCTCTACAGTCGGGACCCACTGAGCGCGCAATTGATTTCTCTATTACATGGTTGCTGTAAGTATAGGGTGCAGTCAGGGCACTCACAGTAATAAGACCACACAGGCCCTCAGACAACACTCACCAGCAGTGGCCCCGGATTACGCAATACTACCGCAGTGCTGATCCTTATGAGCTAGTTTAGACCCAAGGACGATACAGTAGAGGTTAAGATGATGTGTGAGTGTGTGTCTGTGTGTGTGTGTGTGTGTGTGTGTGTGTGAGTGAGAGAGACAGAGTGGACAGGATAGGGCAAACCGGAGGGTGAGAGGATGAGAGGGCTGGAAGAAATTGATCCTTGCGTGTTTTGTAATGCGAGATAATGATTCTTTTTCAGCCTCGGAGGGATATAAAAAAAAAAAGTGAGATATTGGTAAGGAAAATTGGGGAGAAAAATGGTTGATCTCTACCTGCACATGTTTTCTCCCCCTTTTAACTGGAGTCTTTTCTCTGCCTAGCGAGAGAATTAAGCTTTAATTGCCGAAATTAATCCACTTAATGCATCCATTAATCTGTTCCTTTACTGCGAGGAACCGTCAAGATGCTCTTTAACTGTATAAATATTTTCCCCGAGACTAAAAGTTGATGAGGTGTAAAATGAGGGCGCAACCGGGCCCTGCTCAAACTGCTGCCATCCTCCTAAAGAATACGGAGCAATATAATTTAACTGTTTTCAAATACCGTGGGTGTGTTTTTTTTCCATCTCTCTCAGTTTCTTCATGGAGAACCAGTATCCAGATGAGGCAAAGCGGGAGGAGATTGCCAACACCTGCAACTCAGTCATCCAGAAACCAGGTAGGCCTGATGCATGTTCCTGTTGAGACGTTGACTTTCTTTAATATTAAAATGGCATTCTACTAATTGTTCAAAATTAGTCCAGGGAGAAATACTTTGATTAATTGAGAGTTCATTTTCAACATTTTTGATAACTGATAAATAATTTTAGTAAGTTATCAAGATAATGATACAAAACATTTGCTATTACCAGCATATAAAGTGAATATTTCACTGCTTTTCTTTACAACTGACAATTATTTTTATGAATTAATCTGCTGATTATTTTCTTGATTAATTGTTCAGTCTATCAAATGTCAGATGATTGTAAAAACAGTTTACCATCATGTACAATACAGGGAAGCTTAAAGTGTACGGATTCTGCACAGGTCTATATTTTTATTTTGGGTTTCAACTGGAATATCTTTGCACGATACAGTTCAAAATGTACATAGAATACCCATCATACATTTGGACACACTTTATCATTCAAGTGAATGGGACATGAATGTCTAAACTTTTGAATGGTACTGAATCTTAGACTGGCTCAGGTCAGCCTCTGTCTGAAACAGGCCATTTTATCAGTTCTAATATGTAAATAGTGTTGCTATTGACAGTCCTAATATTTAGTGTGATCACATTGAACACACACACACTGTACACCTTAATGTGTTTCTGTGCAGAAGTAGAAGTAATGGTTCACCATTCAGTAGTAGATACTGTGGAGAGATTTCAGTGCAGAATGTTTAAGACAAAAACATAAGAATTACTGGTGAACTTTGTTTTTGTTTTTTAATTGCAATAATTAAAAAAAAAATGTGAGCACTACTAACGAGCTCATGATTCATAATCCTTAAGTAGAGTGACAATACCCTGTTTAGATTTGATCTGAATTCATATTTTTATCTTAAATCAACTGTGTGTAGAATCTGAATTGTCCAGTGTTTGTATCTTTGTGGCAGGCAGCAGTAAAATATGTGTAAATCATAATCCAAAATTCCTAACAGAGCTCCATGTCAAATGAAATGAGTTTTATTTGTTCTGTTGATTCACCACTCAGGTTGTAAGCTGTCTGAGTTTGAGCGTGTGACAGCGTTGAAGGTGTACAACTGGTTTGCCAACCGTCGGAAGGAGATGAAGAGAAGAGCAAATATAGGTTAGAACACGTTATTGAACTTTCATATCTGTAATAATAGAAATAACAGGAGGAGGCTTTTGTCTCTGTGAACATTTTACAGTGCATGCACATTTATATCTCTCTAACACCTCCGCTTTCCTATCTGACACTACCAGAAGCTGCCATTTTGGAAAGCCATGGTATTGAGGTGCCAAGTCCAAGCTGCCATTCAAATGGTGAGGAGGGAGAGATGCAAGAGTTTGCCGATCAGGTGAATCATCGATTCTCAGAGCAAGTAAGTCAGTACAGAGCGTCTGCTGAGGGAGAATAATTAACAGACTGCTATTAATAAACCTCATGGCTCATGATGGTTGTAGTTAATATCCTAATTCAGCTTACTTTTAGATGTCACTGGTATCAGACAAATGACTGTACAATGTCTAGAATTGAAACAGAAATTAGATTTTTGTTGATTTGTCATGTCATGAAAGACACAGGTAAAATAATGATGATAATAACGGCCATGTAGCTGTGCCAGTCAGACAGCATGAACAGTACTGGCTAAATGGAACGCAGCCATGATGAATTTAATTAGACTTGTGTTTAGTAGGTGGGAATGTCTGCCATGGGAAAGCTCTGTTAGCAGCAACACTGAAAACTCTTTGCCAATGATGTTTCTGGCATCGTAGCCTCTCGTACACCACGTTACATTTTAGCCAAGTCAGAGGTAGGTGGTTGTCAGAGCTGGGGTACATTTTTGAGAAATTGCAGGGATGGTCAATGTTGGTCACAGCAGATCAGGAGGACATAAAAAAAAGAGCAGAACTGGCCATAAATTGCTCGAGTGGACTACAAAGACTGATAGGAGACCTCTGAGACCTAAGAATCCAAGCTGCTTTATAGGTAAGAGGAGGCAACTTTATCCACCTTATTACTATTCCCAGGATACCTTGTGTGAAATAATGGGTGTGACTATTGCTTCATTCCCTTTCCCTTATTCCTCTCACTGAAGCTGTGTCTGAGAGATGCTACAGATGTTTTTGATTTTCTTTTTGAGGAATGCATCATGTAGGAACTAGAGCCCAACTGATACATCAGTCGGCTGACTTTATTGGCCGATACTGGCCTATCCCAGATGTATCGCTATCCTGATAAAGTGGCAATGTATAGCATACAGATGAATATATAGCTACTTTATTGATTCTAATGTGACCAACAACGTACAACAATAAACAAGGCTCATCAGTACTTTCACAGTAATAGTGTAAAAGTGTTTTGCTAAAGCAGGTGGCACGGAAACTTGTGATCTCAAAGCAGACATAGAGCCACGTTGCTTATTCCCTAATCAGACTGACACAGTTGACACGGGGGTCTATATGTACAGGCCAATCTGCATCAGCTGACCCTTTTTTGATGACCTGGAATGAATGGACCCGGGTTGCTGTTCAAGAATCTGATTGGTTGTGAGACATAAATGCTTACCACAAATGAAGGTAGCTCCACATCTGCTTCAAAGCCTTTTTGATCAGTAGTTCATTAGGTGGTTGCATAAGGAATATACAGTAAATCCTAATCCTAATATATGTATGAATGCCTACAGCAGTTCCACCATGTTGACTGTACAAACAACATCCGCTTTTATTGACAGTTAGTCCAGAACTGGAAGTAGCCCAAAATTCACATAAGGTAGCATGGGGCTAGGAATAAGGTGGATACCAAAAAGGTGCAAGTAATTTATATCCAGAGTTTTGTTCACACATCAATGCTTTTCCACAGGAAGAGTCATCTACTCATAGGATTGTTGACCAACAAGACCCCTCCGCACTGGCTGCTTCCGAGGTCGCAGCTCTGCCGAGCCCCACCCCGCAGGTCCTAGAACAGAAAGAGGAGGATCCAAAAACGGAGACTGTGGATGAAGAGTGACCAAAGCCAGCGGAGTTCGGATCATCATATTTGAATCAGATGAAATAGGAAAAACAATAAGTGTCTCTTACACCCATATAGGGCCTAAGACACCCATAAATCAAAGGGAGAAAGGTGCTGAAGCTCGCTGAGGTGCCTCTGATGGTAAGGAGGCAACTGTATTTATCGGAAGTTATCCTGCTTATATTAACGGCAATATACAGTATATATATGAATATATATAAATATATAGTGCATTCCAAGATGGTATTAAAAGCCTAAATTCCTTAGAGGGAGAATTATGTAAAGGATACCTCGCTCATTTTAAGCTAAGCCTTCTTTTCTTCGCTACATGCCTTCTTTTAGCTTTTTCAGAGTGGTCGTTTGACGGACCTTGGTGACATGAATGTGCTGAGCCTGCAGGTCAGGTGTGTTTTGGGTGATAAGAGTTTGGTGTGGGGATATAGTGCGGTATCAAGGATCTAGTTTGTGGTGACGCGAGTGCCCTCTGCTTGCTTGAATGTCTTTGACCCCATCCGGTTCGTAAGACTCTAACCTCAATCAGTCGATTGATCAAATCAGTCGATCAATCAACGAGTGCTGTTGCTATTAAATCCGTGAAGCCCTGAGGGACAACTGGAATCTCAGGTAATCCCAAAAATGGTGGATAAAGACGGTGAAGAATTTCTATATATTTTTTTTTTGTTGCTTTATCTTCAAATGACTTTCTTCATCTTAACTGTGTTTAACCAAAACAGGACGTGTTATTTATACCTTTTTATATTAGCAGAACAAGCCTAGGACAATATATCATAGTTATCTTTGTCATTCGTCTTCTTTGTTAAACTGAATGCTGCTGTTTGGTCATTTTTGTAGTCCACACTCATTTCAAAGTCTGTCTCAAACCTGAACTCAGCCTGTGAAGCTAGACTAGCGAATAAGTCTACTCAGAGTTTTTTTTTTTCTTCTTTTATTAACGTTTGAAAGAACGCTAAAACAAAATGTGATGGAAAAATCATACTGCGTCGGCCTACACGCTACAAGCACCTTCTCTCGTATTGGAATAAGCTAAAGCTTTAGCTCATGTAAGTTTGTACGACTGCTAAGCTGCACTTCAAAGTGGATCTCACTCTAATTGAAAGAGGGGAGCGTACCTGCGTTTGGGCCTAGACATGTACATAACCCAGAAAATATACACATCTATGGGTGCTTTTCTTCAAATTAAACTAGCAGTATATAAAAACTGTTATTTGTCAAACTTGAACTATGAATAGCTGACTTAAACTCTGTATTACTTAGTCCCCTATATTCACTGGCCCAAGGCCTTGGGAGTTACTCCCTAAATGTTCATGAAATGAACAAAGACGCTTGTTCTCAAATGGCCCACAACAGGGCGCTACCATGTTACCTCCTAATGCCAAAGCTATGCCAAGGTAGAGATGAGCTACAGATTAAACTGTGCTTACGGGACAGGACATGACTCAGTCACAACACTATAGATATACAGTATGTATAGATGTTTATTTGCTCAGTACAACACTAGCCAACTCTAGCTTACCTCAGAATAACTCTGTGTCATCAACGTGTCACAAGCTAACTGTCATAAAAACTGACAGCAGCTGTGGTTGTGACTGTTAATGATGCGGACAGTGTTATGTAGCATTTATGACAGTGGGGTTTGCCCTGTGTTGTTAATGTATACTCACCTCAGACAGTTCTCTCGTCCGGCTTTGGACAGGAACCCCAAAGCTGCACGCGGTTTCTGATTATTATGCTCCTCCCTATCTGCTTTTATCTGACAACGAGAAAAGAATAACAATAAAATTGTTAACAATGGCTGTGGTATGTCTCCATTTATTGTGTGTTCAAGATTATGAGATAGGAACACTTGGCTAGTATCAAGATGAAACTTGCACAAGTACATTCCTGAGACCAGTTGACTTTTTCGAATTTGAAAAAGGTTAGTGCTTTGTCCTGTTACCAAATGCTATTAAGAGCTACTGAATTATTCAGTTATTTCTTTATTTCTGAAAGATTAATCAGCATCCATTTAATATTATACTAAACAACCTTGTTCTAATGATTTAGTAGTGAAAGATTCTGTTTTCTAGTGTCTTCAGTGCTCTTGTATCTGGTAGAGCTGAACCTCAAGGTCCCTGAAGATGATGCTGGCTGGTGGTTGTAAGGTAGCTCAACAACAACGTGAGCAGGTCTGTCACATTCAGGTATGGGAACATTTCTCCAGCTTAGATCAATTTGCCATAGACGGGTTAGTTAAATTACTGCTTAAGAAATTAAGTGATATTGGATATTAATCACAATACCATCAGTTTATAGGGAACATTAATTTCTACCTGCTGTGATAAACATGTTGTCCACAATGTTACCTTAGATTACTATTTTGAACATCAAAGATGTGTAAAATTGCATAAATTAGAGGATAAAATTGAGGTTATAATGAAACTAAGGTCCTGTTTTATCACTAAGTGGCAGTGTCGTACTTCTCACCACAAGATGGCACCATTGTTATTTTTCTATAAATCATAAAATGTGGTTGCTGAGGTGAGAAAGTATGCAGTCTGAAAATCAAGTTATTATGGAGGCTGTGAGCTCAGCTTGTTTGACTCTCAACTGAGTCAAATACGTGTTCAGAAGTTTCTGTGATATTGTGGACTGCAGTGTTCCAGGCTGAATGCTAATAAGACTGTACGCTGAAGGGAGAAATATAGCAAGTATAGAAATTATCCTGTAAAGAATGGTACCTTTTGGCAGCTGTTCAGCCCCTGACCTCTTTGGTGTTGCAGCCTGAATTCAAAATGGATTCACTTTTTAGATTTCCTACTGTCAAAAAGTAACTCAACGTGAACCTTTCACCCCTCTTAATGAGTGGTGTGGTGTGGTGTAGGTTCAGTTTCCATCACCACACTATATATCCAGTGACCTGAGCAGTTGTGCCAGATGTTAGTTTGGTTCTGGGTGTCTCCCTGAATAAGATTTTTCTTGCAGGTATCCAGTATGGTTTAACACTGTGGGTACAATTGTCAGACATCTTATTTCTAAACGACTAACTGCTGTAGCAGCTGTTAAACATTTTCCCAGCACCTCACAACTGTCACTGCATTCATTATACAATTCTTTTGACTTCATAGCAGAGTTTGTCAGACATACATGCTGTCATGTGGTTGAATAATTTGAATTTAGAGATTAATTTTAATTCTTGTTTGATTAATTTTAATTTATTCTTGTATCCTAATTTAATTCATTGTTAACACCACACAATGCTGGATAGTCAAGAAGCATGTCACACTAAATAAAGCTTCTATATGATTTCAGCAATTTTTTCCTCCTCCCACAACAGAATCTCAACATGGTACCAAACATTGATTGATGCGTCTTTGGGCTCTATGTTTACTCCTGAGAGATGTTTGCAGGTTTCTCACATGTTAGCCGCTAAGTTGTTTGCCATGTGCTCTAAAAATGTTGTCTGCAGGTTAAGTGAGGACATGATAAGAGCTGACTCTCCACCAGGCTGTATTGTATAACCATTAGCCATCACATGAAATAAAGTAACTTGTCCCTATCAATCAAGACTGAAACCATTAGAGAGATGTTCCTGCAAAATGAAACTGCAACAATGCTTATCTAAGACCATTTAAAAATACATTTCTTAATATTAACTTTGATAACAGATAGCAAGACTCATTTTAATGGAGTTTGACAATTGAGTCTTAATAACATATCTGTGTGATGCCAGATTTTAAAAGAAAAGGAGCTTTATAAGATTCTGATCACGACTCAAACATTGAAATTTTCATAACCTATGTTAATTTATTATACATGACATTATAATTGCTGTGCACACTTCTGCAGTGTGTAGAATAAGCATTCCTCGAAATATACACAAAAAAATCATTATATACACTCTCATATTCATGTTTCTCAACTTGTTAATTGATTTCCAGTTGAGCTGTGTGCACGGAGCAAAGGACTCGATAGAATGCAAAGTGGCGAAATTAACTTGTCTCTGGAAATTGACATTTAGAATAACATTGGTGCTTTATTGCCCATAGACACATTGACTGATGTAATGTAATACCAACAGGATGACAATTTGCCCCAAATCCCTCAGAAAGCTGTTATGCGATGAAAGTTTGGCCTTAAGGCGGAAGTCTGGAGCTACTCCAAATGTTTTAATCCATTAATTAAATGAGTATATCAGTGTGTGTGAGATTGTCTGCATGTGTGTGTATGCAGAGATGGGTGTGTGTTCTTATATATATTCAAGCTTGCAGGCTTAATCATGCCCTTTACAGGTTGAATCCCTATGGAATGCTAATACATGGCTGAAATAGTTATTCATTTTACTTGTTATTCCTCCAATAAACCACAAGAGGGAGTCCTTGTTTACTGATGAGCATTGGAATCAGGTGGAGTCATTCCTCCTGTGTGTGGCTGCAAAGACAGTGTTGAACTGATGCTCAAGCTAAAAAGTTTTAATCTCACTTTGAGACATTTCATGAAGAAAATAATGAGCCTGGTCATTTCTTATGTACTCAAAACTCTGCCAATGACAGCAAAACTCCAAACTACAATGACAATGTTTCTACAGAGAACTCCTCACATTTCTTTTCTGCTTGAACTGTTTTACTGGATAAGACAATATGATGAGTGTCAGCAATCACACTGACATATTTGCAAGTCAAATTAGCACAGCGCTCTGCGTTTGTCTCGTTGTCGAGCATTCCATGAATCATCGTGTTGCAGTAAAACCTCAACCATCTGGTGTATTTAATAGCCTAAAGCAAACTTGGTGTCCTACAGACCGACTGCATTTGAATGTGCATTTGGTTGCTAATTTCTGCAGTGCAAAAATGTTGATCTCAGCTTGTTTTCTGCTGTCGTTATTGTGTTAAGATCTCATGTAAATTAAATAAGAGAGCTGGGGTTATCAGTGCAAAGGAGATGAGTCCACATTTTACCAGTGTTGTTTAATTTGCAGCATAATAAAAAAGGAAGTGGATCCTGCACACTATAAATCCAGGTCTTCAAGTTTATCGGAATTTGATCATTGTCTGGTCAGGAGGGTTTAAAGCTGACATTAATTTTGATCTGCCTTGTCATGCCATGTTTAAAGGTCTGTGTGGAGCTAGATAAGTTATGATTCTAGAGAGTATTTGAAACTAGAGAAGTTAAGATATCCTCAAATTGTATTTTTCTTGAGAAATGTTGTATGGGAGTTGTGGTTCAAATTGAAACAATTACAGTAGATGAAGGTAGTTGAGGTGGTAATGGAAATGTTAGAAGTGAAAGTGAAATCTGTCAACATCTCCTTCTAGGACATAGGTCAACTGACTGATTTTGTCAAACAATTTGGGTATTTAAGCGGAGTAAGCGTGCTGAAACTATTTGTCCACAGACGAAAGCAGGGCCTAGAAACTTTCTGGAGTTGTCACAGTAAGTTGCAAATTAATGGCTTTAAAGGTGTGGGTAGTCGTATTTTTGAACTTTGGAGATGTCTGCGGCTATCTGTTTCCTTCCATCTAGCCTTCTGCTAGCTAATGTTAGCTAAGCTAGGCTAATTACCGACTCCTGCTCTGTACAGAAGGGAACAGTGTTGTAAAATGAGAGGAACTTTTTTTGGTAAACTATTCTATTAACGCTATTAATTTGCAAGACTGTGAGGACTGTGTACATAAAAATTTCACGGTAGAGGTTAACTACATGGTACAAATAACCAATTACCAAGCTTAAAATGTGTATAGTATACACTGCTCACTGCAAATGGAAGCTAATGGATACAGTGGAGAGAAAACTGATTTTACAATCTTCAAAGAAATCGGCTTGCTTTTTAAACTTCTT
The DNA here is from genome assembly GCF_027409825.1 of Scomber japonicus. Classification (NCBI taxonomy): domain Eukaryota; kingdom Metazoa; phylum Chordata; class Actinopteri; order Scombriformes; family Scombridae; genus Scomber; species Scomber japonicus. Next base: position 24,012,125 of record NC_070592.1, on the reverse strand, counting down.
GGTCACCTCTAAGTGAATTCAGCAACAATGGTGTTGTATTTTGTTTACAGCTGCAACATCTAATTCAGTACCGCTCTGACTGGTTCTTCACCATAGCAACGCTGGCTACCTGGTCATAGGTTTTTATTATATTTTTATCCGTCCAACATGCTAAAATGGACAAAACATGATTTCACACTGAAACAGGTGGTCATAACATAATCCTGTAGGATCATTTTTCATCCAGTAGCGTCCTGTGTTTCTGTGTTAAGTAACATATAGGAGAAAATTGAAATGGGATACAGTGATAAAAACCAATGTGTGGAACCAGCAGACCTTCACACTTTGAAAGTCTAATAATCTTCTACTTTAACTCTTGGAAAGAAAGCTTTACAATTCCTTTAAGAACATATTTCTCTTTCTGTTTCTTATTGAAAGGCTCTTCGGCTTTTCAGACACACACAATGCCCACAATCTGACATTTAAACCTTCACATGTTCACTCACAAATATGTATTCGGTCCCCTTTCAGGCACACAAACATACACACCGTAACACACAGAAGCAGTGCTGTGCACTTTGCTCACACACACACACACCTACCTACCCACACATACATGCATACAGCGGTGTGTTTTGGCAGCGTCAGGCTTTGAGACCAACGTGGCTCTTCTATCATTCATTCCCTCAGAAGTGTTTTTCATCTTTTTTTTCCCCCTGTGGAAAACAGAATTCATGACCCGTCACCTTTTTTGCTGACTGCACAGGCCATCCGCTGCCTTGGTAAACGATTTCCCAGCTATTTTCGTTGCCTCACAAAACACTTGATGACACAAGTGGCATGAAAAGTATGCAATTCAATTTGTCAGTGGTTATTACTTTGTAGCATGGGCAGTTACAGTTATGTTTTGATTACGGGCATTTTCTGTCGAGTTGGCTGTCACTCGGACTGTTTTTTAAAGAAAAGCAGAGAAAGTGTTTGTGTCTCTCCCTTTGGCGAGCTATTAAACGTGCTCTCTTGTCTGATTAAATTTCATCTCATCACAGGCTCACCTTTAAGCGAGGTGTCCTTTTGTGCGGCGAGAGAAAAGAGGTGAGAAACGAAGTGGGCAGGAGGTGTTACACAGACGAAGATAAAGGGAGGAAGGGAAAGGTTACCTTCAGACTGCCAGCGTACTGGAGATTTTGTGTGAGTGTGAGAGAAAATTCCATCTACCACTGTGCTCTGATTTCTCTTACGGCATGTGTGCATACAGTATGTGTGTGTATGTGTGTGTGTTTCTGTCTGTGTTTTAAATAAGACACAAGCACCAGCCACAAAGGTCGTTTGCCCTTGAAAGAATGACAAGAGTAGATGAGCAGGAACCTTTTTACCATGTCCTATTTCACAGGACAAATAAGAGGAAGAAACACACACACACACACACACAGTGCCCTGAATCTGTCAGGGCCTTGGTCCCCCTTCCTCCAGTCAGATAAGCATTTCCACAAAGGACTTGTCGCAATCTCACCATGCTTCTTTTTTTTTGGTCCTTGCAGACTTATTCTTCCCCTAATTCAGAGCATCTCTCAGCAGAAGCAACTTCTCAAATGAACACGAGAGCAAGTTCAAATAAAATGAGCCAAACTCGTCTGTCCTTGGAGGCTTCTCCTCTGAGCTAGATATGTGTTTTTCTCTTTCCTTCTTGCTACCCTCCCTCTCTTTTTCTCACTGGCCTCCGTAACTTTTCCTCTTTACTTTGCTTTTCCCATCATCATTCCCCCTCAGTAGGGTTGCAGACTGCAAAAAAAAGCCTTTCATGTTGAAAGAGATCCAACCTCTGGTTACTGAACTACCAAACCATCAAATGTTCATAAGACACAAACGACAGCTGCACATATATTTTTAACTGTCTTTATTTTATCCAGGGTAGAGGGTTTTTTTTTTTTTTGCTGAGCGTGCATGCTCTTTGCAAACAGTCCCCTGCTTCATTTTCACACAGTCACACATATTCACAGTGGGATCTGCCCACTACACCCTCATTTCACTAGCTGCTGGCCGCTGAACAGATCCTCTACAGGGTGCAACTTGCCTCAGGGCTTCTTTTATTCATTCAATTTCCTCAACCAAATCTTCTCATTCAGTCCTAGAACCAAGGGAACCTGGAGGACTGTCATGTGTTCAAACACAAAATGCATAGTATTTTTACGTTTTCATGACAAGCAAGCGCATTTGTGCAGGATCTCTACTGTTGTTGAGAAACAAAGGTTAAAGTAGCGCATTAAGTAACATTCTTAAGCTGCAAAATCCCTTATTGAATATTGTATTGTATGTGTTTTTGAAGATTCACTGCTTTAGTAAGAATACTAACAATAACCAAAACATAGAATTTTGCCAGCCCTTTTCTGTAAACCAGTGATTACATTTGCCTGAACATAACCACAAAATATGAATGATGCATTAATGCCACAAGCAGATATTGTAGCAAAATAAATGGAATATGTTATTGGTGAACTGTTAAAACTGAACATTAATTATTAAGATTTTATGACTTAAAAATTCAAGGTGCCAAATTTTAGGAAACAGGATTGGCTTTTTCTGTCTGAATTTATTCAGAGCAATCTGTTAGTTTTCCTTAATTTCCCTTTTGTCTTTGTATTTTTATAGTCACACAGCCTCCAGATAAAAGCACATTTAGTTCAAACACATTTTTGCCTCCATTCATGATGTCTTTGTAGAGATTTTGTATGTAATCACACAGACTTAAAATGTACCTAACTCCCATTTTGGCTTCCCACTGACCAAGCAACTTTTGTCTTCCTTGGTCAAAATTGACCCGCTCTTTAATTATGTTATTGTATGATAAGTCGATAATGATAATTATGACAGGGCTAATTAAGCAAATCCATTTAGAAGTCTGCTAGCATGATTTTTGGGGGGAGATCACACTAGTGGTGAAATTAGGGCAAATAACACAAGCTAAAATTTTCATGAGATGTCGCTTTTCTCATTTGGTCTCCTAACAACGATCAGCAGAGTTCCCTAAACCTGACCAAGTAGTTGAAGTTGCCAAATCAGATCAGAAAACACTCACATGGATCATTTTTGTAACAGTCTTGGGTCATTTTGGAGGGCACTGATGGACATCCTATTTTGCTGTTAAGGTTGAAGGGCTCACAGGACCAGAAATCTACCTAATCTTTCTATTTAGACTCTTTGTATTATGTTTGCATGTTGCCCGTGGATACAGGCTTTCCAGACGCCACGTCCCCATATGATCTCATGTTCAAGCCTTCCCGCTGTTTCATAAGGGTTTAGGCTTACTGGCAGAGGACACATGAGATGAAGCACCTGAGTGTGCTGAGCTTCAGAGAGTGCCGCTCTGCCCCACCATAGATAAGACTCCGTCTCCGCCAGCCTCCTTCGCCACGCGCTCATCCCTCAGTGAAAGAGATTGAAAAGGAAGATTTCCTGGAAAATTTCAAAGCAGCAAACAGGATCAACAGCTTAGAAGGCTTTTCACTTCTCAGCAACTTCCTTGTGTCTAATGTTTATGCTTTTTTTTAGAAGCATGCATGTGTGTTGTGTGCATGTGTGTGTGTGTAGAAGAGAGGGGAAGGGTGGTCTTGTGAGGGGAGGGAATTTATTCTCCTGTGTATTGGAGTGTAAAAGATGCCAGAGTGCTGTCTTTCACTTCACTGATGATGTGCAGCAACCACATGAAGCAAGAAAGTAAACCTCCCCTCTCACACACACACACACACACACACTCACACGCAGATACACACCGCTTATACTGTAACTCTTGCCCTTTTGCCATCACACACTTGTGACACTCATATAAATATATCCACTCAGTACATTATTACTTTAAAAAAGGCCATTACGTTACGCTCCTATGTCACTTTTATAGCCGCTGTGCCGTTGTATGAATGCAAATGAGACAGAGTATCCAGAGACTCAGCAGACGAACCAAAACCAACAACCTGAAGATAAAACCTCGCAGCTGCCTGTGCTGAAGCCAGCGTACATGAGCCGATCCTTATTTCTGCCTCTAATTCCACACTCACACTGTTGTTTGCTTGATGAAGTTGAAATAAAACAGCAGCTCAGCAGTCCGGTGCTGCTGTGAGGGATTGAATTGGCTTCTCCATGTTTGCAGCCAATGTTTTGGCTGCAAGCAGCAACAATTGCCAGCAACATTGCCACTGGAGGTCATAAACGGATCAATTGGAAAAGAAGAGTAGGAAGGAGGAGGATTGGAATACACAGAGCTGTTGACAGACGACTGCAGCAGTCAGGGTCAAACATCCTGAAAACATAAACTCAGCACCAAACAGGCCAGCTTGTCCTCAGCTGAATAACAGTCCAAATAACACTGGCGGACACAACTGGAGCAAAGGCTGGAATCTGGAAGGATTTTGCTTACAAGGTCAAGAAACACAGAAACTCAACTGACATCGAAACTGCTGTGCAGTATGATGTTTGTCTTAGAGGTTTTTGGCAAATTTGCACAGTATCTATTAGTTTTGGGCAACCTTGTGTTTTCAAAGGTTTACTTTCCCAGTAATTACTTCAGAACAGAGTATACTCCTCCACAGCCACAATTCAGGTCAGAAGCATCCACTCAATGATCACCAGAAATTAATTCAGGTAAATATTGACTCTGTGAGACCTGAGGTAGCTCAGATTGGATTGGCAGACAGAGCAGAGGTCTCCTTTATTAACGCTCATTGTGTGATTAAGTTCACGAGGTAAGTGAATTTATCCTTATTAGCTTTTTTTTTAAGACTTAGACAGGAAAATTATTACCCATCTCATATCAGTCTGTTAAAGCGGTGGTTCGGCGTAATTTCGACCTAGCGTCATATCGTTGAAATATCGCAAGATCCCGCACAGCACATCTAGAGATCTGTGCAGGATCTTGCGAGATGTTTACAGCTTTAGCAGTAGCAGCAAAGTAAAAGCCATCAGGTAAGTGTTTATTTTAATAAACTCCTGGTGTACTTACAAACTTTCCAATGCATCAATTTATGAGTAAAGAGCCTATTTGTACTACTGTAGAAGTTTGATAACAATCCAGGCATTATTAGTGGGGTCATTTACCAGATACACTGGTGGTCCTGTTAGCGCCTGTACTGAGCCATTCGGCTGATGGCTGTAACTCCACTATTTTGCGACCAAATGGGGAAAAAAAGGGCTGAGGCATCGATTAGATAGACCTCATGGTGCATATGACGCTACGTCGAAATTACGCCAAACCATCGCTTTAAGTATGAAACTACAGGCAGGGGCCGGTTAGCTTAGCGCAGCGTAAAGATTGGAAATGGAGAAATAGCTAGCCTTACTCTGCACTTCTTAATCTCACTGACGAATACATTATGTGTTGTTTGTTTGTTTAATATAGCTTTTTATGCTAAGCTAAGCTAAATCACATAACACATAACCTTTTCACACAGTGTGGAATTTGCATGTTTAGATGCTCTTATGGGTCATTTAGACCTGTAGACTTGTATTATTCGTTTTCTACATACTAAATGCAGTGTCATGTGACTCAAGTGTAAAAGGTGGGTCAGAATCAGGTTAAATTCTTGTCATTCTCACAGGTGTATCACAGCTCAGAGTGACATTCTCTCCTGGGAGAAGTGTCTGTATCTGTTGGCAGATGTGTGATAAAAAAAACCCCAAAGTGTAGAGATTGAGATGCAGGTGTGATTGTCTCTGGTGTGTTCAGTGGTCTACAGCAGTATATAAGAAGTGGTAGGGAAGAAGAGGTATCAGGCAGTAAACATGTGATGAGATGTTTCAGAGCAAAACTGCCGTGTTACTTATGATACAGAAGCAGAGTACCAACTGAAAAAGAGTGAAAGATATAGCTATCAAAAAAAAAAAAAAAAAGATTGGACCTGGGGCCTACAAGTTTTTATAAAATCAATTCCAGCTCTTCACCACTCACCTGACGATAGTTGTTTCTATCATCACCAGCGACTGTTCAGAAAGTTCATCCAGTTTAAAAACCTAGTCGTCCAATAAAACACAGATGTGCTGGCAAGAAATGCAAATGATGTCCAGTCTTTTTTCCCCAAGACAAATATAAATCCAAATACCACGAGAAACATTCAGAAATCACACAATACTGTAGAAGAAGAGAGCAGCAAATCCATAAATTCGACAAGTGAACATAGAAACCAATGAGAGATGAATAAAAGGTAATTACTTAGATGTGAAGTGTACTTTTTAGAATTTAAGTGGAACTATAGGATGGGGTCTTTCAGGCAGGAATGATTTTTAAAAAATTTATATTTTTTGGTCTGGTCAGACATGAAAAGAATACGTTCTTATGTTTTACTGCTAATGATCATTTTCATGATTGATTATTCAATTAAATCTCAACTTCTAGAAGTTGCTTGTTTTATCTGACCAACAGTCCAAATCCATTTAGAATGATAGAAAGCAAAAACAAAGCAGCATATCTTCTCAATTTTGAGCACTTAATGACTTAAATGATTAATCAATAATCAAAATGATATGTTTCTGTCTGTCTCAGCTCTGCCTGAGAAGTCAAGTTAATCTACTGTGTGCTCTACTTTAAGTTGAACCACAATAGAATGTTGTTGGGCTTTTTTTGACAAACAAAGGGTTAAACATGGACTGTTTCCAACTTATGACAGTTTAAATTGTGCAACCTGACAGCAGCGGTGTATACCAAATCCTATAAGCATTCAGGGGAGGAAGTGTGCAGCTGAGAAATGAAATCCTGCTGTTTGTTCTGCTTGTTATTTGGGCTGTGGGCTACTCCTGTGTGCTGACCTGTACTGACCTCGGGGTGTACACGCTGTACACATTGAGCTCATGCTCTTCTTCTCTGCCTGTGCTTTTGGCTCTTTCCACTGGAGATTGCTGTTAAAAGTCACCTATGCCCCAGCATGCCCAAAGTGCCAGACAGATCGGCAAAAAATTCGTAAAAGATATTGCATGATTGTGCAGTGTGTTCGATGATGTGGATGAGAGTGACAGACATACTGTAATATCATATCAAAAGGATCTATGAAATTCAGCTCTTTTTTTTTCCAGAGATGCTCGAACTAGCTGAAGACTTGTCATGCTGTGTGTGCCGTCTGTTAATGTGTGTGTATGAGGGTTTGTGCCTAACAGAAAACTTTATGTTCTGACAAAGAGAGATAATTAGAAATTTAAGTATCTAGCCATGATCTCATCCACTCTCCAGGAGGATTACAATTTCCTCTTTCCCTACTTTATTCTGTTCTCCATTCTCCCTCTCTTTCCATGTCCCTCTGTCATCCTGCTTGACCTTGTATTATTCTAATTATTCTCATTACTGTGTGACTTAAGAGATTTCCAGCAGGTAGCAGCGGAGCCTCAGCCGACCTTGGAGAGTGTCGGGCGATGATGGCTCATTTAAACACAACAGCGATGGTCCTTGGTTGGTGTGTGGGAGGAAGGGAGCTGGGAGGTGGGAGGGGGAGGGGGTTTGTGGGCTCGCTCTGGGAGCTGGTTTGTCTCCTACACAGGTAATTAATACGCTTATTAACTCCTCAGCTCATATCATTATCAAAACCACGAGGAGAGAGTGGTGGGGGTGGAATATCTTAATGGAATTCACACAGATTTAACTTGCAGGGTTGAGCCTGATGGCAGAGGGGAAAAAGTACTTTAAGTTTAGAGGTGACTGAATCACTGAATCGTTTGATTGAGTGTGCTGTGTTTCTGGAAGGTATATGCATGGGGTTCAATTGGGTATGGCAAAGTTTGGGCAGTTGCCATATCCTTACCTATACATGAGGACAAACTGGATCTTCTAATATATATATAAGAGTGAAGATAAAGTAGAAAATGTCCAGTAAATTTTTGCGGCCCAAATCATAGAAGGACATTTTTTGCCATTTGTAGTTGTAACATTTTATGTCACCCCCAGCTGTAGGCTAGTTTATGCACACAAAAAAATGCAGGAATGAACAGAGGTGTTAATGGTATGTTTCTTTGAGTGACATTAGCATGCACGCACAGAGACAAAGTGAACAAATTGCTGTGGCTATAAGTCATGACAGTTTGCTGCTAACAAGGATTTTGCAGAGCAACAACCAAAAAACCATCTAATAGGACTAAAGTGACATTTGCGGGTGTAGTTACATGCTGAGCTTAACTATCCTGATAACTGATCTTAGCTAAATTAGATTAGAATTAGACTGTAGCAGGAAAACTAGTGTGGGTTGATGTTAAGAGTCTGTTGCTCAGGATGAAATCAGGCTCAGTGTGAGCATATGCTCTGGCTATGATCAAATGTCACATGTTACAATGTTGATTCTTTGCATGTTAAATGTTTGAGAGTTATAGTCGAAACAAAGGAGTTAAAGTGTTAGCATTGAGAAGAGTTCAGGTGTCAGTCAAACTGCTGAAAGTAGTTCATGTATAATCATTGAAAGTAAATGAACTGTCATTTGTGTGTAAATGTAACTTACAGTTTCAGTTGGTATGCAAATGCTAAAAGACTTGTTTAGGTGTAAGCACTTATATGAGAAGTTTCAATTAAAGCAAAAGCAGTTCAAGTGTTAGGTGAGGCGTAAACCCTAAAAGCACCTGATGTCATTTGAGGGGTAAACACTGAGAGCCATGGTCATGCCAGGTGAGTTGTAAGCAATGGAAGCGTATGTAGCGTCAGTCGATGAGTAAAAGCCATAATCAGCTAAAGTTCATCAGTTGAAATATCAGCTGGCGAGTTGCTCTAAGTAACTCAAGAGTCACTCGGTATGTGAGTGCTGAAAGTAGTAATGTTTTGTTGAAATGTAGAAGCTGAAAGCACCCGAGCATGAGTTGAAGACTAAAAGATGAAAGCATTTGAAATGTCAGTTGAGGTAGCTGAATTACATCAAAGAAGCATCTAGGACTGATGTTGTCTCTCAACTGATTATTATGGTCATGTAGTGTATATCTATTCATTTATTATACTGATCAAGTGAAACTATTGTGGAAGTCATCTGTTAATGGTCCAGATTTAAAAGAAATGAGGAATGTTCTGGTCAAGACCTTGCTAGTAATCTAAGCTTTACTGAAATGCCATTCCTAGACGAATGTAGAAGGTATTGCACAGAATATTGTTAGAACATTGCTTCAAAAAAGAAAAGAAAAAAGCTTTTATTTAAAATTCATCTAAGGTACGTCCTTGGCAGCTGATGTTGGATGATCTGCCTGACCCCGGTACTGTATAAAGCACTGCAGGTAGTTGAGCGAGTCCATTGAAAATGTAGAGTTTCAGGCGCCCGAGGCCACATCAGACCTCATCAGGGTAGCTGTCTGGATCCAGGTGTTGTCTGAGTCGAGAGGCCACGGCTGTTTTTTTTTCTTCCTGAGCATGGGTGCGTATTGTTTGTGTGTGAGCGTGCATGCTTCGACTTAAAGGCCAAACCAGACAAATCTGACTCGACACTCAAGAAGGACCCCATGACCTCGACGTGAGCAGGGGGTCGTACCTGCTAACCTCCTGGATTACTCAAAACGACAGGAAAGAAGGTTTCCTGATGTATGAAAAGACAAAAAAACAAAACAAACAAAATTCCTTAGAGGCTTTGATTGATGGCCTCTTTGTTGTCTGTGTAAGCTAGCCTCACCCAAAAAAATTCATACAGTGTACGTGTCTTCATGCGTGCCTGCTGAGCCGAGCACTGAGGTGAGAAACAAAACATTGCGTTTTAAATTAGCGGGTGTGACAAGATTTTCCACGGTAGGGCAGATCGGTCGGTGGGCTGAATGAAAAACAGCATGTACATATTAGATATACAGCTAACATACAGTTGCACAGCTTTACCCTTACCACGCAGCAGTGTAAAGATAAACAGAACATTTCATAGCTGTGGAGCAAGGACAATGCAAAATGCTAATGTCTATGGAACGAGCCAAATGTTACGGATGTGCCTCTTTGCAGTAGACAGCTGCAGAAACCAGAGTTAGATCAAGGATATTGTTCTTGGGGAATGAACAATAAAAGGTCTCCCCTGCATAATTATGAATTCCCATGAATAATTTTTGGCAATATGTGGAGCGAAGAGATGTGAATTGCATTTCTCTGCATTTGTTGTGAGCATGAAGCGTTCAAAGTAAGGGGTAATGATGCAGGGAAAGTTAACGTGACTTCTGCAGTGGCGGCACTTTCCTTTTTCTTGCTTGCATTCAAAGTTCTGTCTGGGGCGTCTGTCATTAGCTACGAGGTGCCAAAACCTCCTATTTCCATGCACGCACGCCCACACGCACGCACACACACACACACACACACACACACACACACACACACACACACACACACTCACTCTCATATACCTCAGAGGGTTGTATTTGATCACACATCTTTGACTCATGGGAACATGGTGTTTTTGTTTACTGTTTACATGAACACATGCTCTCATACACACACTGTGTACGCGTTTGCATGCGCACAGCCCCACACGCACATGGAGCTCGATCAAAGGGAACCCTGAAAAGAGGCTCAAAGGCAGGATTTCTCTCCTCTCCTTTACCCTTCTTTTTTACCTTAAAAGAATGGCGGCTTTGAAGGAGCACTATAAAGAGAGGTATACCATTTACAGTCATTAAAAACTGAATGTGGGATGAGTTACGGTTGTATTTTTTAGAAATGCCCTGAAGGTAGAAAGCAGGTGAAGGGGGAGAGAAAATCTCACCACTCATGACGTGTCTTTATAGAGCTTTAACGCCTAAGAAAGGCCTCTGATCTCCATCTGCAGCCAGCCTTTGAAGGCCTAAACGCATTTCTAATTACTAGAGGCAAAAACCAAGTGCTAAATCCTCTATTGGTTTCAGAGATTATTTATAGTATCTGTGCTTTGTCGACGCTATTTGGCATAGAGAGGCTTGAGGGACCATGGTTTGACATATCAAACGGGCTGTTTGATGTTAGTGTGTCACTGAGGCCCCAGCACAGGTTCAGAGTTTTGGCTGTGACAGTGCACCTGTGTGGGGCACATACAAATTGCATGAAACATTGTTCTTTTTCTGTTTTAATTTTAATTTTGAAAATAAACCCTTAAAATACATGACTGGGACCATATTTCAGGGCTAAAATTTGCTTTTTGCATGTGTATTGGGTTTGCAGGTATGTTGGCCAATGAGTAACAACAGTTCAGTAAAGAAAAGCCTTGCTTGAAGGAGGAAGACTAGTTTCATCAGCTTGAAAAGTAAACTAATTTAAGGTGTTCTTGCAATAAATGTTTGCATATGTCATTTGTTTATATAAAATAATGAATATAGTTTTAATGTTGTTTTTAAAAATTTATTTATTTATTTATTATTATTGGTCCTGGCCTCAAAAATCTATTTCCTATCACTATTGGTTGGGCTCTAGTGTCATGTACTCTCCACATCAGTACTGTTAAAGGCCCCATGTAGGATTTTAAAATTTGCAAACTTCGGCAATTCCTTTTGGTCACATTAAAGAAGACAGTTACCAGTTTAATAATATTAAAACAACTTCACATAAGGGCTTTAAATCTATAATAACTCTGGCAGAAACAAGCTGGTAGGTTGTTCTGGTGTACTTGTTAGCATACAGTTGCCTATTTACACATTCAGCAGATACAGAGCTACATCAGCAGTTCCTAGTCACTTATTGAATTGGTGTTATGCAGGGTGTGTGCAGAGTTTTTAAAGAGCATTTTAACTGAAAACGATGGTATGGGAGTGGGGACAATAAATCAAAACAGTAAAGTTACAGGCCAGAAAACCAAAAAATTAGCTGAAAGAAGCTACGAAGCTCAATAGATTTGAGGAGAAAAGCAAAGTCAAGTGATTGTTGGGTTTGGGTCACTACAAGTGACATCGATCACATTACAAAAAGTCATTTGAGCCATTGTTATTTTAGAAATATTGATTAAAGCTGCTTTAAGTTCTGCGACGATCGTCCATTATTAATGCCAGCATTGATGAAAGAAACACAAGGAGATAGAGACGAGTACAGTCAACCATACTGCGTATTAAAATTTGTCTTCAATACAAGACACTTTCATTCAGTTTATGTATGGAACAACAGACCAGCCTGAAAGCTTAAATATCCCCCATTGCCACTTTACTATTTGCTTACTGATGACACACAACCAGGGTTGAATGCAAACTGTTACCTGAGTGATCTCCCAGAGGTAACACTGGATATAAAAACTTAACGAGCCACTGGGCATTATGTGAAGATATATATGTGTCTATAAACACCTTATTGGCTTTTCATTTGGGTCTGATGAATGTGGCTGGGTATCATCAGTCAATTCTGTAGGTATATCTTTAGCACTCAAGTGTAGAGCACTTACATCAAAATGTGAAGGAGAGAGGAAAAGTCAGTGAGTTTAAAACATGTTCAACATAAATCACACACACAAGTGCACACCTATGCACAGACTCACACTCTCTCACATACACACACAAACAAAACAATAATAACAGCAATCACAGATAAAATTGGAACATCAATGAAAATACCAAATGAAATCCTTTAGTGTGAGTAAGACCCGGCCTTACTTCTGCCCCCTGGGCTCAGGAGAAGAAGCCATCTCACTATGAACACAAATCACACCAGTCATATCAGACAATATCATTCTTTAAAGATAGAAAGCAAGAGCAAGCAGGTGGTCGGCCATTAGATGTAACAGACAGTAAACACCAAGAGACATGGCAGATCAATGGCTTTCCTACTGAGACTGTTGGTGATGGCCAACTGAAAATCTATTGTGCAAGAGATGAATACAATATTCAGCTGAAGTAGTCCCTGGCCATGACAATGATTACATATCGTATCTATTTATACTATTAATGGACAGTATAGTAAATATAAAATCTCTAAAAAATTGTATCACTTAAAGCTGTATTGATGAATTGTTGGTTACTCTAGGAGGCAAAAGAATGTCAAAACACCACAAGTCGTAGACACACAGTCTGATGTAACATATTATTAGATTTGTATGGCTAATATATTAGCATGCACACACAAACCCACCCAAAGAGCAATGTCAGTATCTAGAGTTGTGTTTTCACCTAATGAATATAAGTCTAAATATACCCCTTTAAATATGCTTTGGACTAATACCAATGTCTAAGAAAAATATGTGGATAGCTCTTACTTGCTAAATGATAATTCACCACTGTAGCTTGCTAACTATGACTGCTGTTTGGTGCCACGTAGGTTTCATTGGGTATCGTTTGCTGAAAACTGCCTGCTGCTGGAAACAGTGTTAATAAGCCTTTTAAGTCTGCTTTGGACAAATAACATATGAGAAAAATATTTGGGTATCGCTAACTTGCTAAATGCTAACGTTGATTTTTCACACAAGCTAGATAGCTGTAGCTTGCTAACTGTCACTGCCACTTAGTGTTGTAGGTTTTATTGAGTATTGTTATTTACTACAGTAAGAACTGCCTACTGCCAGAAACAGTGTTAATGAAACTGAACAATGCAGAAACATTGAAGGACATAAAGCCTAAACAATTAGCAAAAAACAACTAAAAGCTCAGTGGAACTACAGAGAGTTGGGTTTGTAAGGGCAACTCTTGTTTTATTCAGTGTCAAAAACGTAGTTCCTCTAAATTACAAACACTCACAGAATGATAGTATTGTTTTTATGTACCCCAGTGTAATTAAAGTGAATGAAAAGTTTTGTGTGGTGCTCACAACACTGAAAAATTACATTTTTAGAGATTCAACAGCAATGTGTATTTCCTGAAGCAATGCTCAAGGTAGAGCAGTCTAAATCCAAATGTGAATAGTTTTTCTGTGTAATTGTTTTCTACCTTACAAATAGTCCCCTGAAGGATATCTCACAAACAACAAATAAAGCAAAAGTATTACCTATTAAACATCTAGTAGACACAGAGTAACATTGTGTTTCTAACTTCATGATAAGCTCTGGTTTATTCTGCCAACTTCAAGCTTGTCAGAATACTAACACAGACTTTCTTCACAAAGCATAATGCCATTTCATTTTAAAGAAATATTAATGAAACATATATTAAATTCTGTTACTATGATTTAAGTGTTTGCATAAAGAACACAAGCAAATAAAAAAGATGGATGATATTGATGTCTATGCTCTTCTCACATACAGTACAGGGTTATGGTATTTTGTCAGTTCCAAATGTATATTTATATTGGTCATACAGTATTTTCCTCTATGTTTGAGAGGAGTATGCACAGAAAGGTGGAATTATGGTGTCCACATTTCAGCAAGCCTGACTATAACTGGAGTAGAGTTATTGGGGCATAAAATATTCAACCATTTTCTTACACTAAAATGAGGCGATATTTTTAAATGGAAAAACCGGAGTAATTTCCCCAGTCCCTCTCAGCTCTGTCAGAAAAAACACAACCTGAAATGTCACATTGCTTATTTATTGAGGCAAAAGATGTCGTGATTTCACCTGCCATGTTTTTTTCGCCCTCTGGTTTGTTAAGAGGGAAAATTAAAGTTTTTGGCTTTTGAGTCTGGGCCAACTTTTTTTCCTCAGTGCCAGCAGATTGTGCAAGTTTCCTCTGTGATAGCTTTTCCTTGAATCCTGTGGTGGAACAAAACTCTTGCAGTGCAAATTAAAGTCTCTACGTTCCTGGAGAATAATACAATGCTCTATTGTTGTTAGTTTTTTTGAACATATTTGCAAAATTGAAATACTATCACTTGTTGACTTTAAGGTTTGTTTCTTGTGGGCATTTCTTTAGATGCAGATTCCTCCCTGGATGCTCTGATCATTAACAAAACCATCACCGAGTGGACAGAGACACACTGAGGGGGATGGGATGAAGAGGAGCCTTGTTTTCTGTGGTGGGTGGGTGGGTAGCAAGGAAGGGATGGGGAGTAAGGGAGGGTGGGAAGAGGAGGAATTGGAGGAAGAGGAGGGGGTTGGGCGGTGTTACAGACCTAAGCAGGTGTGACAGTTCTGAAAGCTTTCATGGGGAATAAAAGGTTTCTCTGGCCTTGTAGCGATGCTAAACTGAGCGTGACCCTCAGACTGAACCCAACCATCTATTTTCACTCTCTCTCTTGCTTTCTTGCCTAAACTGACAGGGTGTAGACTAGGATTTAGGCTTACAAATTCCTTCTCCCTTTCCATTTGTCTCTACAGCTTTCATTTTATCTCTATTATCTGTTTACTATTGTCAACTGATATTTTTCAGCCATCAAAGACTTCCATTTAAATTTGATATCATTCATTTAGTGGCTCCTCTGATATAATGGTCACCACTATGATCACATTTACTCAATATGTATTTATTTAGACATGGTTTTATGTGAGATGTCTGCCTAGAAAAAATCTGGTGTGTGGTGTGGGAGGTTTGGCTATGGTAGCAGCATGTCTCTAGGGAAGGCAATGTGGGTCAAACAGTCAATCGGTCCACCATTTAGGTCTAGACTAAAACTTTTCAACTATTGGATGGATTGCCATGAAATTTTAGACAGACATTCATTATTCCCAGATGAGAGCAGCTACTTACTTTGGTTGTTTTTCCTCTTGCACCACAGTTGACTTGACATGTTTGGTTTTAAGTAGAGTGTCACCAAAGGTATTGGAAGAATTGCCATGAAATTTGGTATGACTGTCAAAGTTCCCAGAGGATGAATGACCGAATGACTTTAGTGGTTTTTTTCATCTGGCACTGCCACTCACTTTTTAAAATTATCTCAGAACTGTTAGTTAGTTGTGTTATTTATTGTGCACATACAGGTGTCCACCCAATATGGACTTGTAAGATTCCAAAAAAATACTGTTTCATCATTGAAACACCTGCCAGACATGAACATAACTTCTTACATTAGTCTTCTGGTCTTGTCTTCAGTTTGTAAAATTTGCAGTGCATCCTGCCATGTGGAGCTGCTAAGAATTTCATTAGTATGGCTTTTAGTGGAGTGTCAGAGCCTCACAATGCTCTAAATGCTGTTCCACAGACTCTTCTACCCTAACAAGGCTAAAACTCCAGGGGAACACTCATTCCTTGCCATTTTTTGGGAATCTTTGGGGCATGAAAAACAGTTAGATGCAAAGATCTGGAATGGCAGCAGTTTATATAAGCCTAACCCCAATGTTTACCCCCTTCCATCTGCCCCTGTTTACCCCAGACTGTGGCACTGCATGTTAGGGGACAGGGGATGTCCGCACAAGCAGAAGGCAAGAGTGCGAGCTATCGGATTGGAACCCCTCCACCTGCCAAGAGAAGTAACTCTTCCTTTTATGAGCCAATTGAAATTCAGCTCACAGGCTATCCATTCTGTCAATGACAAGAGGAGTCAGGACAACCTTGCAACCCCCAACACTAATAACACTGTAATGGTCAGAGATAGATCAAGCTGAACGTTGATAGTTAGAGCGGGTCTTCGGCCTCCCATAAGTGTTTATTGCAGACAATTTTTGCCTTCATTTGTTTTGAGCAGATGCATGCCTGGGTACACCAGCGGTCGATCGTAATAGTTTTCACTCTAACAGCGGACTGACAAATGACCTGCAGTTTTTGCTGTTTGTTCAAAGAGCATCCGCCTGCAGATAATGCATGCTACTGTATATACTTAAACACCATATGCACAGGGAATGGCACAGCCTTGCTTTGTATGCATAAGACCAACTCTAACCTCTGACCTCTCATGCTCTACTCAATGTCCTGACAGGTTCATTATCACCATGTGAATCAGAGAAATCAATCCTTGACAGATCTGTTCCAGACATTCTCCTCACTGCGCTTTTCACTTTCACATATCCCTCTAAGTGTTTTTGAATCAATAGAACTGGAGAGGAAAAGGGGGGGATTAGACTAAGAAAGGGTTTCTTCGGATGGATCCAATTCCAGCAGCATGTGGCCCACTCTCTGTCATGATCACCACTGCCACTAAGGGGCAGTAGAGAGCCTGGAATGAAACTGCCACATCCTAAGGGCAACCTGTATGAGCTGAAATTATATCAACAAATTATAGAGGATGTGTCATCATCTATTCACATCAATTAATATACACTTGATGAAAAATGTATTGACTGTATGACTGCAGTACATACAAATTCATACATATTAGTACTAATCTCAGATTTAATCTATTTGATTGTCTATTATGAATAGCTTTAGGTATATTTTATTTTCTTGCTGTCCTCCTTTATATGTCCTTTGTGATTGATGTGATTTTATAATACCACAATTTCCCACTGGTACCTATCTGTCTATCTATCTGTCTATCTATCTATCTATCTATCTGTCTGACTGCCTGTCTGTCTGACTGCCTGTCTGTCTGTATATCTGTCTATCTTATACTCGTCAATTTTATATTATCTCTAAGTGATTAATTTTTTTTGGAGAATATGCTTAAATCTCTTTGTGATAAAAAAATTAAATGTTATTCCGTAACTGAGATTAAGATGTAGTAATGATACAGTTACACAGACAATACCTTCACCTGCTGGACCTAATTACATAGGTTATATTATAGTCAGGCCTAAAGGTAAATTTATAAAGGAATTTACACTTAAAAAAGCATTTTAAAAAGATAATTACTCCCTTCTACAATTGCTGTAATGCTTCTAATTCTATGCAACACTGTATACATCAAAGGAAATATGTCAGCTAAATATGCCTATAGGTATAAGAGACATATTTTCAATATGATCATTAATAAATAACTTTTGAGCTCTTCTGGCAGTTACACACAAGTTACAGCCTATCTTAAAATATAAATTTTGTATGAAGTTGTCTACTGTCTTCAGAATCCAGCTGTAGGGAACTTCAATACCTTCTGATCTAGACTCCACAATGGTTCTCAAACTATTTTCACATCAAGCACACCTAAACTGACATTATTTAGATCCCCATAATATTTTATTCCCAGGGTCCCCCCATTTGATAAGATGTTTGCTTTTAGATGTTTTATTACAGAAAGTGTATGAAACCTATGACCACTCTGTCATTGTGTTAATTATAGATGGATTTACAGTGAGAATAAATGAGTGCTATTTTCACTGGGGGCCACCCTGGATCACCCTGAATAATCCCCTGGGCCCTGAGAGAACCGCTGGTCTGGACATTTTTACTTTTACAGTCCTACAGTCCATACATCAGGCACACCCTGATGATCGCCGGATTATCGCTACTAGCGGCGCATTCACACAGCACACAGTAGGCGGCGCCGATCCCGAGAAATACGTCCTTCTGAGCTCACTTCCGTCTAGTTGAATCGGATCGCTATTCTTCCAGTCTCTCACCGCTTTTGTTCTCCCATTTCCATCCTGCCAGCGCTGCTGCAAAGAGGGAACCAACCGGCCGGGAAAGCACACAGACTGAAGAGTATCGGACCCTTCCGTCGCAGAAACGCCCGGTAGCCACATGCAAAGCGCCGTCCGCACAGAGGATACGCGGCACTCCGTAGTTACATAACTGGACTACTTTTTTTTTTTTCTATTATTGTTGGGGTTTTTGCACGCTTTTTTTGTTGCACCGAAACTGACTGCCTCCCCCCCTCTAAACTCAAAATGGAGAACGGCGACAAATACCTCCCCGAGCTGCTGGCGGAGAAGGACAGCCTGGACTCGTCGTTTACGCACGCCATGAAACTTTTAAACGCAGGTAAAGTGAGCTGACTTGCGGTTTATTTTCAAGCCAGTGAACCCGGTGCATGCAGTGAGTTTAAGCGGGGCTACGTACGGCTTATAAACGCACCTTTAAAAAAAACCCGCACACCTCCACGCTGTAAGCACCATGTGTTTGCGGACGGGACGGACTGCCCCGTTCAACCGCAACATACCCCGCACACACCTTACTGCTGAATATGTGTAGCTTATGTGATGCATATTGGAGCTAATAACTCTGATATTGGGGAAATAAGCTAAAGCTAACGAGGCGCCTCGCGAAGAGACACGCTTTCAAAAATCGTTCTCTCAGCAATTTCAGTCCCTCCTCAGGCAGCTTCGACGTGTCGAGTTTAAACTCTGACTCTTGTTGTTGTTTGTTGGTTGTTGTGGTCGTTTGTTTTCGCTGCTGAACCCCTGTTGAGCTCGTTGTCCGGTGGCTGTGTGGCGCAGCAGGCTATTAAATGTGCGCCAGTAACAGTGACAAGGGGTCACCTCGGTGCTTTGAAAGCCGAGTGAAGAGACGGTGTGATTGGGGAACCTCGGTCCCGTTCTTTGTCGGCCGCTGCCGAAGTGTCCTTGAGCTCTGCTGTCCTGTAGCTGTGCTGCAGAAGGGACAACATTGCCTTTGGTTACAATGTTTATCCTGTGGTCCTCAGCGAGCTATATCCTACTATTAAAATCTTTGTTATTCCCAGGGACAGCACCTATATCTGAAAATTAGGGCTGTCTATTGACAATATTGACGTCGTGGTATGAGCCTAGGTATGGTTTTATCGTGATAGCCTAAGTGTTGTCTTTTTCTGGTTTTAAAGGCTGCATTACAGTAATTTTCTGAACTTGCCTAATTGCTCTAGTTGTTAATTATATTCACATCACTGATTACGATCAAAAAATCATATTGTGAATAAACGTAAACGTACCAAGAGTTATCCCTACAATATTGTTGAAATGTCTATCAAGGTGTTTGCTCACAGATATTCTGATGTTTGAGTTTGTCCATATCGCCCAACCTAATAGAAAACTATCTCTATATGATGTACTTACATCGTGGAATGATACACTGAAAGTCTTGCCAGGAGTAGCCTACCACAATTCCTCACATGGCTGACACTGATAATATAGACCATAAGATACCATAGGTTGGCTATTGACTGCTATGGCTAGGTGAACTCAAGAATTGTAAGTTTAGTGGTTATTTTGTTTTGAGGCATTGTTACCCATGTGCTCTGCCAGTGGGTGTTAGTCATTTACTCCAAGCTGGTCTTTTAATTAGCTGCTCCGGTCAAGTATCTTGGGTTGTACCTCTCCCTGTGCTGGTCATGAATAAGGTGGTGTCTTCGTGCTGAAATCTAGGCTACATCTCTTGAAAACGAAAGTGAGAATGATCCAGAAAGACCAAGTGTGTCAGCGTGTGCTGCAGGTTCAACATCTACTCAGGCTTCTCCCACCCATCTGCAGCTGGTAGGCTGGGGTGTATCTGACATGTTTGCACATCGTAGGCTCAGGAGTTGTCATGGCCAGGAGTGAGGAGGTGGTTTGAGGACTGACGGGCGCTGCTGGTGCTGTTCCACTTGGAAGAGAGAATAGAAGAGTAGCAGAGTAGCAATTACACTTAGTATTTTCTCCATTTGTGGTTTGAAAGGTTTGAAGATTTGAGCTGCGATGTCCATCATAAGTTCTCACAGCTCAAGGTGGTGTCCTCGGATGTCTTGTTTTGCTTGATCAACACTAAACACAACAACCTAAAGATATCTAGTCTTCAATGCTAAAACAAAGAAAAGTAGCAAATCCTCACATTGAAGCTGAAACCATTGGATGTGTGAAGTTTCTGCTTGAAAAATGACTGAATTTACCTGATTTATCAAAATACTTGCTGATTATATTCTGTCTATTGAGGTAATGCCTATCAACTAATTGTTTAGGCTCCATTTGTAATGTTGACAAGATCGCAGCAGGTGCCAAGTACAACACATCTGTACTCTTTCTTCATCTTGTAATATTGGTGTGCACCTTTTGTTAGGGCAATCAGTAAACACTGATTTGGTGATTTGTCAATCAAAAGATTTCAAGTTGCCAAGGTTGAAATAATATTTTTTTTAGAGGTCTACGATTCCTTTTCAATGACTGTACTTAATGTTGTTAAAAACCTGCTTCACAATGAAATGTAACCTTTTTAAAAACCTTTTCGAAGACAGTTTTTGACACGCAAATCTCCAAGTCGATGCTCACCTGGTAGTGTTCTCCTCATGACTGCTTTGCCTCTTTTTGAATTCTGTTTGACTGCATGAACTCTGCCTGAAACAATGCCTTTCCCCCCTTCTAGAAATTGATAGAATCCAGAAAGGCGAGACTCCAAAGGAGGCAGATGCATACCTGGACCTTTTCACAACAAAGAACATCAAACTTAAGGAACGTGTGCTCATACCTGTAAAACAGTACCCGAAGGTGAGCTGTCTATACCCCTGTTTTTTCCATCCCTTTTCTTCTGTCCTCTATTTTTTTCCCCCCGCTGTGAACCCCTCTCGATTTAATTTATCCTGCAGCCGGGTTTCAATTACACAAAGCTGTGGGGTTACTTAGGAGTCTCAAATTACTCCTCTCAACCTTGATCTTTAAGCTCCAGAGTATAATTACAACCGATACTGGCATGTTTTTAAAATATCACTAAAAGGATCAAAATGTTAATATTACTCTAGTGAGGATAGCTCTGCGTAATTCAAACTGTGCTCAGTAGATTGGATCCTCTCCTCTGTTTGTGCTCTGTAAATATTTCCATTTCGGAGTGAGGTCTTTATCATGTAACCTCAGGTGTATTCATCCGTGTCAATTCAATCTATAGCTGGCTCCGACTTATGGCTACATTGATTTTATGGCATGTGCAGAACAAGAGGAAGGGTTTAACCCGGCCTGTCAAACTCAACCAACACCGTACTTGTAAAACGCTTCATTTGCATCATCGTTAGTTATTTGCATCGGTGTGGGTCACTTGACCGAAGCCAAATTTAGTACGCTTTTTTATCGTTTAACAAAAAAAAAAAATAGAATACCCTTACATTTAAGAAGCTGTACTCGTTCTAACAAGAATAAGATCTATAGATGTTGCCCCATCGTGAGCATCAGATCAATATGATGTAGGAGTCTGGTCTGTGGGGGTAAGACAGCCCCTCTGATCTCCCAGACTTAGTTTCAGTTTGTGGAATCAGTCCGCTGTAGCAGGGACGACAAAACTAATAAGTGTTTTCAGATTCCGAAAGCCGCTTTTACAACCCCCAGAGGGACGGCTTCGTCGAGGGCAATATTTTCTGCTAGACGTGTTTGACAGTGACAGCTAATTGTAGGACACATCATGTACACACAGTAATTGCTTTGTTCCAAGGTAGATGAGGTAAAGATTGCAAGTTTTGATCACAAGTTTGCTCTGGCTTTGTGTTTCGGATCATTGTAGTGAATAGTAACAGATAGTACTGCAGTCCTCAAGGGCTTGTATCGACCTTCTCAGGTAAACACGTTACTTAAAGCTTCGGTTTGTGTACAACAAGACCCCAGACAGTGATGGCCCCTTTAGTTTGTTGGTATTAAACTTGCCCCTTTCCCCTATTTTGACTGTCAGGCTAATTTTCTTCTGTTTTGTTTCACTATTAGTTCAATTTCGTGGGGAAGATTTTGGGACCTCAGGGCAATACAATCAAACGTCTGCAGGAAGAGACCGGAGCCAAGATCTCTGTGCTGGGGAAAGGATCCATGAGAGACAAATCCAAGGTAAAATGTTGTTTACACTCACACTTAGACACACACATCTGGCAGGAGGCACCTGTGAGAAGGGTACCTCAAGCTATAACACATCTGGCTTGTGCTTAAGAGGGATGGCAGGCAGAGAGCCCAGATGGCCTAAACTCTTAAGAAAGCACAAGCTGACAATAGCAAAGACAAGGGCATCCACACACCGCACATCTGTTCTAGGACTCTTTAGGATAGCCCGCTAAATGTATTATCTACCAGTCTGATGTGATTATTAAGCTATATACTGTAAAGGAAGACACTAGCACACCTACGCCTCCCTCTGAGCTGGATGAAATGCGATTACGTCCTGCGTAATTTATTTAATTTTAGCGTGCAGTTCCCTTTTGACTGACTGACACTCTTGCAATGCTGCCCTTGTTTCAGGAGGAGGGGCTGAGGAAAGGAGGCGAGCCCAAGTACGCCCATCTGTCCATGGAGCTGCACGTATTCATCGAGGTGTTCGCCCCCGTGCCCGAGGCCTACCTGCGCATGGCACACGCCATGGAGGAGGTCAAGAAGTTCCTGTTTCCTGTAAGTTTGACTTAATTGGCTTGTTTGTGTTATTGAAAATGATGATATTACTTCAGTCTGTAAACTGTCAACAACTCTGATAAACAATCACATGTTTAGCACTTGTGATGTCTTAAGCTTTCTAAGAGAAAAAAATATCCCATAGCCTCACTTGTACAATGAAATTAAACTAATAAGTAAACTGGTGCAGTTGTGACAATAGCTTTGACAGTTGGACAATACTGACAAAACAAGAGCTGAAGCAAATTGTGTCACTTATTATTGTCATTCAAAACTATGTTTCATAATAATCTAATGTGGAAGTTGATTTATATATTTTTGTATTTTGGACTGTTGGCTAAACAAATCAGGCAATTTGAAAACATTGCTGTATGCCCTTTAAAATGGGACGTTTTGCTCATTTTTTTCAGTTCACAGACAAAATTGATAACCAGTTAATCAAGGAGATGATTGAAGGATGAAATAATGACTTAGTTGCAGCCTTAACTAGAAGAAAAGTTTTATAGTTCTGTTGTTTGTAAGTAAGTTTTTTGTCACTGTTTATTTGCACACAGGTTTGTGAGTGTAGTTCTTATATATTGCCATTTCCTTAAGTTTACTTTAAGAGTAGTTTGAAAAGAAAACTTGCTCTTGATGTAAAACCACTGCTTTCTCTCCATGCTCCATGAAAATAATACCATGCCATGCTCAAATTCACACGACAACTTGACAGCTGTAATAGCAGGGGTTACGAGAATATTAGGATCTAAAAATGGAGTCGGCGGCTGAGAGACCCTGCTGAAAGTGTTCCTGTGTAATCGACTGAGAGTGTATGTTTTTTGGAAAGGTGGAGCCAGCTGCAGCATGTAAGTTAGACAAAGCTAAGGTAGAAGGAGGGGGGGGGGTGCCCAGCAGGGACAGCTAGAGGAGATGGAGCGCTTATTTACCTGCAGCAAATACACCTTGCTGGCACAGTCCAGGCACGTAAAGCAATCAGCTTAAGAGGAGGAATGGGGTCGCTTTCACTGTGTCAGCAGGGTTACCCCATCATCTGGCCCGTCTGCACGTCTGTCATCACTGCGTCTCGTTCTTTAGGGAGAGAAAGAGAGAGAGGGAGCAGAATCAGGCGTGGAGCTGTGTAGCTCCCAGACAGATGCGTGGTAAAGTTCACCCTCTGCGTCCCACACGTACTTTATTGGTTTTATGTCGAAAGATTCTTGAGCGCGGGCCAACCCCCGGTCTGCTGTCAGAGCCCAGCTGAAGCTCATAGCGCTTTAACAATGGCTGCCGCCGAAGCAGGCCAGAAGGCCCTGGGGTTTGTGCGATGCCTTATATTTTTTAATTAGCGTGCGGGCTGTCTTTGTAGAAGGAAAGAATAATTTGGATCAGAGGGCGAGATGAATGGGCCGATGAACCAGTTGCGATGTTGGTATCGGTGCGTTATGTAAAAAGCCGTCCCCTGCAGAACCTGTCATTACAATTTAAGGCCGTAATCTGTCAGGCTTGACGCCGGGCCTTCATTTGGAATCGGGCCATATTTTTAATAAATGACTCCTCAGAAAAACGAATGGATGTGATACGTCGGTGGAAATGTTTTATGTATCACTCGTTCGCTTCTGCCGAGGGAATCCGGGAGGCTTTTGTTCCTCTTCATCCTTTTTCTATCCGTACGCTTGTATATGACTAATGAGAGCACAAACACAAAGCCCGCAGATGCTTTTATATCTTCGACACTGTGATATTTATTTGATAACTTCTATAAAACACCATTCCTAAGGAAACTCAATCTGAATACCTGGACGGGGTAAAGTCGTGTCAGTTCTCCGGCCTTTTAAATGCAGCTGCTCAGGCAGCCGCTCCTCGCCTGAGAAGAATTTCTAATCAGTCAGATGGCTTGTGTTTGCTTGCCATTGCCTTTGCATATTCTAGTATCTGCTTGGGTTTTTTTTTTCCTCTCCCTTTTTTCACCATCATTAGAGCTCTGTCGCCGTTCCAGTGCAGGGTCTGATTTATGAGAAAGAATTGATTAGGTCACAGTGCAGCTCCTCCGATTGCTCCCCGAAGAAAGCCGTTGGATTGCGTTGCAGGATTTGCGCTGCTCAGACAGGCGGCTTGACTAATCCACCTCCAATGTTTCTGCAGATAAAAATAAGGTAACCCGTTCATGCAGTCACACCAGGCTTGTCCAGAAGTGTAGGGAAGGAAGGGATTTACATTTTGTGCATGATGTAGAGGCACACAGGAAGGCAGGGAGTGTGGATGGATGCTTTCCAACCACCCACTTCCTCGACCCCCCTCATCCCTCCCTCTCTCTCTCTCTCTTTAACACTCTGAGTCATTGGCACTGAGACTTTTTCTTCCACTTGCTCTGTTAGCCATTAGGCTTTTGAGCAGCTCCGTAATTGCGCTTCACTCTTTAATTCATCACTCTTTCTTCCATGCTGCCTCCTTTTTCTTACAGCTTCTCTTTTTTTTTTCATTTGTATAACTTCACTCTTTCCGTGTCTTGTTTTCTCACACTCACTCCTCTCTCTTTTTTTTGTGTGTGTGTGTGTGTGTATAGGATATGATGGATGATATCTGCCAAGAGCAGTTCATGGAGATGAGCTACCTGAACGGAGGCCAGGAGCACGGAGCCCGAGGCAGAGGGGGCATGCCAGTCAGGGGCCGCGGAGTCCCCCCTGCTGGAGCACACAGGTGAGGAGATGCGCGCGCACACACACACACGCGCGCCCCTCTGGCAAATCTAAATGAGTTGAAAGACTAGTGAGAGATCATCACCAGTGACTCATAAGAAATTCCACTTATGTTCAGTGTCAATAGAAAATGAACACAGTTGTAACTTCAATGTTTTTCAGGGGTAGGGGGATGCCTCCTCGTGGTGCCGGTGCCCGGGGCGGCGTAAGTCGAGGCGGACCAGCCAGAGGCGGCGCAGTGAGGGGCGCCCCGTCAGGCCGAGGGGGACCCCCATCGGCGCCCTCAAGGGGAGCTGCGGCACCCCGCGCCAGGCCCCCCACTGGCGGACCCCCCCAGAGGATGGTGCCACCCCACCAGCACAACCCTGCTGCAGCCGCTGAGAGCTATGACGAATATGTAAGTACAGCCAGTGGAGAGTTTTCATTTATCCATTTAGTTTGTGTGGTCAAATGCAACACAATGTTGATGTTAACATACAAATAAGTGAAATACATCTTAAATGAGATTTTGATGGGGTTATACATAATAATGGTAGTAGAGGACCATGTAGTGCAAAGCATAGAGATGTGAGTGTTTTTGCTGATGTGCTGCTGGCAGCTTTGACGCAGTTGAGTCTGACCTCTCCAACCTCTCCTCTTGTGGGGACTCGGTTAGATTTGAATTGCTCGTCCGTCACAGGAACAAGTGATTTCAGATGCTTTAGACATAAGGTGGTGGTGGCAGTGGGGGGGGGGGGGGTTGTAGTGCGTCTGCCTTAGTACAAGTGCAGCACATCAGGGACATCTTGACATTCATGATTCATGAACAAGCCTCTTCTTACATCTCACTCCTGTTTCTGTTTCCTCCCCTCTCCAGGGCTACGACGAGAGCTACACAGAGCCGGCCTACGAGTCATACGACAGCTATTACAGTCAGCCACAGGCGTGAGTGAATCAGATGTCTCTTCGGTTTTTCACCTGCTTTCCCACAAAAAAGAACACACATCGCCTAGTTGCTAGTTTCACTCAAAACAGGAGGGAGGGGGTTCGAATGCAGAGAGACTTTTCTAGCCACTTCTGCACAAAATTCCGACATAGACGGTGTTTCATAGTACGGCGGTGTTATTTAGGAGAACCAGCAGGGACCCGAGATGTTCCATGCTAGAGAGCCAAGCTTTGATCTTATTCGTGGAAGCCAATTATCATTCCCCTAGATATTACAGTCAGCAGCTTCTTGATGTTTTTTTTTTTTGTGTGTGTGTGTGTTAAGACTAACAGATTTTTTTTCTCTTCTCTCTCCCTGTTTTTGACCATCAGAGAGCCAGAGTACTATGACTACGGACACGGAGAGACCACAGAGTCATACGAATCATACGGTAAACATGACATCATATTCACTGTCAGTAGATGCTGGATGTAAAAAGTAACATACAAGGTGAATGCTAGTTCATGGTGTACTCCGAAGGTCCTACTTGTTATGAATTTGTTCATAACATCGACTGATGGATTTTTAAGAATATATATAACACACTGCTCAAATGAACGGAGTCTGAAGCTATTGTTAGCCCACTTTATGACTTTTTATTGCTGCAAGACTTCAGGTTAACTTTCTGGATCAGCAGTTAAAATGGGTTTCAAAGTCACTAACATGATTTTTTAAAAGTAACTTGTGGAGTTTTTGACCACTGGTAGCGCTATTGAGCAATGTTTTATAAGTCGGATCGAGTGGGTGACACGATAAACGTAGATGTAAACAATCAAATAAATATTTAGCAAAACACATTTGTTTGACCTCAAGGATTCGTACAGTGCTTCTGCGTGATGAATGCTGACTGTTAACGTAACAGTTTTTCGTGAAACCTCCACAGGTTACTGTATTGTCCACTAGCCTGAAGGGTTGTCAGTAGTAAACCATGAAGCGGTTTGAATGAACATTGAGAGGTGTAATTATTTGAATGTGTGTCTTTAGGCCAGGATGACTGGAATGGGACTCAGCGAACAACTGGAAAGGCGATGCCCCCCTCCAGAGGTGCCAAGACGCCCTACAGGGAGCACCCATACCGACAGTACTGAAGCGGACACGCCACCCATAACGTGTCGCCCTGACTACCGCCTGTCTACCACGGCAGCTGTCGCTTTAAGCAGCCCGGCAAAAGTAATTGTCCGTTTTGTCTTTGGTTTGGTCTTTTTTCCTACATCGGACTTTATACGAGAGAGAAAATTGGGAACTGAAAATCGGAACTGTTTTTTGAGATTTGACCGCGACCTCCCCCACCCACTCCCCCCACCCCTACTTTGTCGCACCAACCAACCACCCATCCACCCTACCAACCAACCAACCAAAGCGGCTTTTAGATGGGTTAGAGAGGAGAAGTTGGTGTCCTTTTTTGTTCCTTTTTTCATTTGAGTTTTTGTTTATTTTGCTGTATTTTTTTTCTCTGACCCTTTTTACTCCCTTCTGGCTTTTTTGCATTGTTAATCATTAATTTTTTAACTGTTTGGAAATAGTCATTTCTAGTGGAAATAGTGGCTCATTACCCACTTGTCTAAGGAATCCATTATAATTGTTTTTTAAATACAAAGAATCTGTCGAGGGTCAGTTGCAGATTCCCATTTAGGCTACATTTCAAAATTCTGTTAATATAGCCGAATAAAAGACCTTTTAAACTTGTAATATAGAAAACAAAAAAAAAAACTTAAATTAAGTGAAGGTTAAAGAATCAATGTTAATGGAAATCAGTACAATTCATTCTTGATGATGGTTTGTTTTTAAATAGTTCTAAAACGTTGTCCATTTAGATTTAGGCAGCAATATTTGTCATTGTACTTAGAGTTTTGAAATATAGCCCTAATAGACACTGTTGAGATGGACTGTCCTCATATCCTCAATTTGTTTTACATGTTAAAAATTAATTTTAAGACTCTGAAGACAAAATGTTTAATGAGAACATGGCCAAGAGATGGCCTCCTGTTATGCTAAAAACAGTTCAGGTCTTCATTTTGTGATCTGATTCTCTATAAACTGCATGCACAAAGTACACCAAGAAGGATTGGGACAAAAATCTCCACATGGGTCTTCTCTTTCTATAGAGAAGGGATCCTGCAGCTCAATCCGAACTCTTGTACATATTTTAAAACATCCTAACTGTACTTATTCTGCCACTAGTATCTGTACCCTCTCCATAAAATGCATTATGCTACATGTGTAAGCTTGCCTAAATAGGTTACTAAATCTGTCCAAAAGATGTTTTGCAGCAGTTTGTCAATAAAGCTTAGTTTGTTTTTTATGAAACTTAACTTGCTTTATTTGTTTCCTGTCCTAGTAAAATCTGAAATGACCTTTTTTAAACAACCTTCAGCAGTCAGATGTAGGTGTTTTCCTTTGTTTCTCATTCAAAACCGCATTTTAAATCTAAATGAATGTATTGACGTCTGAAGACTTTAACCCTACTAAATGATGTCTTGATTGATTATCAAAAGAGCACAACTTATTCTTTCTCTCTCTTTCTATACTTTTTAAAAAGGACCCAGAGGTAAGACCTCTAAAATAACCTGGATAGCTTCCTAATGTGTATAGAGTTCTAAAGCATTGAATGCCTGGGTATGTATAAGACTTTTTCAATCCTCTTACCTGTGGTCGTAATCGTTAATGAGAATTGCTTTTATAGCATCTGAAAATTAACTGAATTCAAACCACCATTCAGGTCTAGGCTTCATTGTCATGAATGACGCTGGCGCGATGGCTACTTTAGTACAGAGTAATGGCAGTGCAATGGAGAGGATGGTTATAACCTAGAGAACTCCACTGTAAAGGTAACCTAACCCTAAATGTTTAATTTCGTAGTGTGTTTATCCATTGACATAAACTTGCTGGTAAATGCGTACAATTTCTTAAAATATTATTACAGTCATGGCAACAAAAAAGAATCGACTCAAAAAGTAAGAAAAACGTAACTTCCAATATCATACAGTAGTGGATTTTATGTACCAAAATAACTGTTCTGTGTACTAACAAAATATATTATTAGAGTAGTGTTAATGCAACTCTTGCTAAAATGAACAAAGCCAAATCTATGTCAATATCTTCTGTACAGTTGAGCTGCTGAGACTTTTTTTATTTGCAATATATGTAAAAGTTGCTTACTTGTAATATTTCAAAGGTTGTGCCTGTACAAAGTTATCCAAAAAAGAAAAGCTTGAGTTGCATGAGCATATCTTCTCCTGTAGACATTGCATGATTTCTGTCTCAAGTTTCTCCCTGTGTTTTTAGACAAGGTATTGATTTGGGGTTTGTCCTTCCTTCAGGCACAGCTATCGGTCACTGAGTGCCCGGAGACTGACAGTCTGCTGAAGTGAGACCATGCAAACCTCAGGTTGGTCCACCGCCGCCTCACCCTCCCTAACCCCCCCCCCTTTTCCTGAAAGACCATACCGCTGGCTTTTGCATGCCTTCGCCTATTTACCGCATGTCTTTGCCTATTTACCACATGCCACATAGTCCATTACCTTCATACGACAAGCTTTAAAGTCCCCTTCCGCTCAAAAATACATTTACCTTCTTGTTCCTTCAGTTGGATGTCTGAGCTTCACTGAGCAGAATGATGTATGTGCAGAGTTTGATTTCACATTTATCTGCTCAGTAGAAGCAGAATGTTTATCTGAGGAAATTGAAAATCAGGGTTGGGTCTATGATGATTTAAGACATTACAACTAGTTTGACACCAATCTTGGTCCAGTATGCAACTTACTCAAGTGTCATGTGAAGCCTACAGAGCACATACACTGAGAAGACTTTAAAGTGAAGTAGTAGACCTCTTTTATCAAGTTTTTACGCTTCTGAAATTAAATATATCCAAGATTCTGAACTATTTAACGAGGGAGAAGGATGAGATGTAATTTTAAGGATTTGAAACCATATCAGATACACATCATTGTTCCAAGTAGAGTATCTTCATGTCTTTTTAAAATTGATTATTCTACCTTCCAGGCAGCTGTTAGCGTTCATGTTTGTTCAATATGAAAATCAGCTTGCAAACTCGCATGAAATTCAGTATCTTTTGTTTATTTTTTTGTAAAAGGCTCATTTCTTTTTTGTAGCAAGCAGATCTCATTTTGTATTTCCCTGCTGGTGCATTCATGGATACTTAAACAGCTGAAATCTGAAAGTCTGGTTGGAGACAGCAGCCTGTTTAATGCAAGGAACAATCAAAGTCACAACATCTGTTTATACAGAGAACATAATTGCCCCTCAACCCCCCCATGATACCTCATGAATGCAATGCTTTTCTGCAGGAGATATCACCACTGAGGAGGGTTTTTAGTCCCTGCTATACTTTAAAATAAAAAAAGAAAGGCTGACAAATCGCCTCCAGTGATGGATTAGCTTTCTCTAGCAGTAATGTAAAGTCTACACACAATTTGTAGGTAATGTTCTAAAACATTCAAAATCACTGGTATGGTCATTTAACTTTCCCATTTTCCTCAAAGACCATCGCATCATATGAGAAAGTCTTGTAGATGCCTCTGGGCATTTCAGCCTGTGTATCATTATGCAGCAGAGGCACGTTCGTGATATTCACAGCGTTTTCAAAGGTTGGTCGATTCTGATGATTGCCCAGTTCCAATAGTAGTCGCCTTGCTTTTTTATTTTTTTATTTTTTTTGACAGCGCGTGTAAATCAGTGTGTGTGACCGTACTAGCCTTCAGTGAGTCTGTCCGAGGAAAGAACGCGACACTGGTGTCAGTGCGGTCTCAGGGAAAGTGACTAATGAGGATCTGTAGCTCAAGGCTCCCTGACAGAAGGAAAACAGGAGCGGGAGGACTCCAGCGATTTCCCCAAACTGGAACCAGCAGGAGGAAGAGATTTCTCGTGATGTCCTGTCTGTGTCTGCAAGGCGAGGGGAAAAAAGTTAAATGAAGGCTGGAAAAGTAACGCTTGGTGGTCAGACACTGAGAAACCATTATTGGCTTTTCTTTTTTCTTTTTTGTAGAGTGAAGTTGGATAACAAACCATTTAAGAGCCTTTTTTGAGATGTTTTATGACAGGAAGGTCACTCTTGCTGAAAGAATATGTTCAACATGACTATCACAAATTGTTAGACGTCAGCTGATTTGGAACTCGTTGTTCTCTGAAGTACCCTTTGAGTATCTGCCAATGAAAACAATGTGATGCTGCGTGTCTGGACTCTTCAGAAACGCAAGACTGTGGACATGTTAGCTTATTTTATGACAGGAAGGTCACTCTTGTTGAAAGAATACGTTCGTCATGACTGCCAACAAGTTTTAGATATATTTAATCACATTTTAAAAAATCCTGTTCTTTCGTCAGCTGTTTTGGAACTCCTTGTTCTTTGAAGTCCCTTTGAGCTAAACTTGAGTATCTGCCAATGAGAACTATGCGTTGCTGTACGTCTAGCCTCTCTGGAAATGTGAGATTACAGATCAAAAACGTTAGCCTCTTTTTTGAGATGTGTCATGACAAGAAGGTCAATCACTTGTTCAAAGAGTGTGTTCAACATGACTGCCAACAATTTTTAGACATTAGAAAATAAAATCCTGGTCTTCAGCTGATTTGGGGTTTGTTGTTATTTGAAGTCCCTTTGAGCTAAATAGAAGTATCTGTCAATGAAAACTACATGTTGCTTTATGTCTAGACTTTTCAGAAATGAAAGATTACTGAACAGGCATGCAAGCTTCTTTTTTGAGATGTGTTGTGACAAGAAGGTCATCCGCTTATTTAAGGTATATGTTCTACATGACTGCCAACAATTTATCCAGTTATTTCTTCAGCTGAATTGGAACTCTTTATTTGAATCCCATTTGAGCTATATTGGAGTATCTGCCAATGAAAACTATGCGTTGCTGTACATCTAGACTCTGGAAATGCAAGATTACGGAATAAAAACGTTAGCTTCTTTTTTGAGACGTGTCATGACAAGAAGGTCACTCGATTATTCAAGGAATATGTTCAACATGACTGCCAACAATTTTCAGACATTTTTTTTAAAAGATCCTGTTTATTTTTTCAGCTGATTTGGAACTCTGTTTTTTGAATCCCCTTTGGGCTAAATTTGATCATCTACCAATGAAAACCATGTGTTGCTGTACAATGTGTCTGGAAATGCCAGATGATGGAACAGATACGTTAGCTTCTTCTTTTTTCAGCTGATATGGAGCTCTTTGATATTTGAAGTCCCTTTGAGCTAAATTAGAGCATCTGCCAATGCACGTCTAGACTATTTGGAAATACGGTACTACGGAACAAACACGTTAGCTTCTTGGCTTTTGTTGGCCGTCATGTGTGAAGCCGCTGCAAATCAAATACTCCAAGAGTGAGATCTGTGCTCACATAGCTGCTGATTGAAATATTAATGCTCTAATCCAAAATCACCAGTCTCGCCAGTAATTACGTCTCACTTCAGCAAAATGTTGCTTAGCTACTGCTCTAGAGCTGTGCCGCTTGGCAGGAAAATGACCTTTAATTATTATTACAGCCACTGCTTAAAAAAACAGTGGGAGTGGGGGGAGGGGGGGATTGTGCCAAATACCACCTCTTATCTCTCATTAAATTGCTGTAGAGAGGATTTTTGTCACTTGTAAGAAGCTCTGTGTTTACATGTGTCCCCCTTTGGTTTTGTCTCCTCTGCAGTGAAGCCGTGCAAAGGAGCAGCTCAGCATGGAGGAGGTGGTCACTTGAAGCTCTCAGGGGCGCCCTGTTTGAAAGGCAAGGTCCAGCTCTGTTTCCTGGCAGGGTGAAGAGAAGGGGATGGGGGGGGGGCCCTAAGGAACCAGCTGATTTTAACGTCAGGAGAAGATCTGGCTGAGAAAACCGGAACAGGAAGCGAGTCAGCTCTCCGGAATACTTAGAGACTAAGAAAAAAACCCAGCTCCTCACATTCACATGGACTATTTTCCACATTTCACGTCAATATTGAAACGCTGTGCACTATTATCCTCGTGTAATTATTTTCGAAGACACCCACCCGAGTCTTTGCTGATTGCACGCTGCTGTACAGTTTCCGTGGACCACCCCCTCTTTCTACAAATGTAATTGTTCCAGCCTAATTTACCATAAAATGAGCACTCCTGTTATAGTAGGCTGTGAAATTGTTTTTAATTTCTATTAACCCTTGAATTAGATGTGAAAAGAACAATTTTTTTAACTTTATGCAAGGCAAGCTGTATTCTCCCATTCAAGGAGAAGTCGTGTGACATCAGCATTTCAAAGTATTTAGAGTTGTTAGCATTCCGGCCACGTACCATTTTGCATCCACGCCTTATTGCCGGATGAAATTAGACTCTGTGCCGGAGAGTTAAAGACGCCGGAGAGTGCAGATCAGTATCTTGCAATGTCCGAGTTCAACGCTCGCGCACACGCCAACACAGCTCGCTTAGCCCTGAGGACACCTAATGCTAATGCTGAGCCCTATTTGCATGTATTCACATGTACCCTCCCTTGCAAATGTGCAACACTTTCATAACCAACGCTGGCTTGTTCTCAGCGATTCAGCATCCAAGTATGATAATTGAGCGAGATGGAGCCGGGGTGGTGGGAGATGCATGTGAGAAAAAGGGACAGAGGGTGAAGGCAGACATTACTATCATCCCTCCATCTATCCATCACGTCTCTGTTTATTTGATTCCCCCTGTATGCCATTTTCTGCCATTATCACTGATGATATTACTGCTGCCTGTGGTGCCGAGTTACATTTAGAGGTCAAAACTGTACTTTCCCGTATTAAAAACAAATTTCTCTGCCCACCCCCCCATCCGCTGGTCAGAGGAAGCATTAGCCAAGTCAGAGGCTCCATTTAGTTTATTGAAAACGCTAGCAGCTTAGAGGACGGGAACATTAAATATTAGGATAGAAACCATCATTTGAGACGAAATGTCAACAGGCCATATCCAAAACAAATCATTTTTCAATCTTTATGTGCTATTATGTCTAAAATAATGATTTCTGTGTCTCCTGTAATCTAATGAAAGATAAGTAATGGTGCGGAAGCCATCTCCTTTTGTTTGAATCGATGAACTGTCAAGAGCGCAAGGGTGGAGGAAAAAAAAAGAAAGTAAATGTTACCGTGCAGTTCAGTGATCAATAAAAGTGGACTTGAATATGAGCAAAGCCTTGTATCAGTCATCTGTGATGTTTCCTCTTGGCTGTAATGCTGCCTTCAACACAGTCTGGTGTCTCTGCCTCCACCTCCGTGTGGTCGGCTGGTGCGGACGCATAACAGTACGTGGGAGAATAGATGGAATAAGGTGAGAGACAGGAGGCCAGGCTGTCTTGTCTTTTCAGGCTGAATGAGAGGAGAGGAGATGATGATGGTGGTGGTGGTGGTTAGTGTAGAGGAGGATGTGTTAAAAAATGCTGTGTGTGCGAGTTGGCAGCGTGGAGAGAGAGGCTGTGGGCAGATACGGCGGACAGCTGGATTGCATCTCGTGGTCCCAACGGATTCACACCATCAGAAGAACATCGCACGCTGACGCTTGCGAGGACAGTGACAATCAGACACGCATCAGCTGCTGCTGCTTCGTCAGGAGAGAGGCGATGTTCTCTGTGAAGTGACCTTGGGTATTCTTGGATTTTCCAGGAAAATAACGGGGACTTTGAATATACTGTAAATGTGTTAAAAATGGTTCTATTCAATATTTTCTTATTGTCTACAAATTGATCCCATGAACTAAGTGTTTTCTAAATATCCACATGCCTCATGTCTGTGCCATAGAGCTCAACTGTTACCCAAGAACTATTAAAAGAATCAATCAATCAATGAGCCACAGTGTTGCAATGACTGACATCTTCCCTCAATACCACAAACACGATACACTGCCTTCCTGGCATTAATACTCACTTGAGCGTATTCCCATAGCACTGTTAGATGAGTTCAAGTACCTCTTCATACACACTATCAACATTCAAAACTTTTCAAGCTACAAAAGTGGATAATGTCATCCTCACTTTTAAAGAAATGGTGATTGTAGGATTGTTTATTTAAAGTTGGCTGCTACACTCACACCCTGCTTTTTCTCCCAAGTTCACATTCACACTACTACCACCTGGAGAGAGACGCTAGACACTTCAACTATGTTTCTATTTGCATGTAATTATTTGGCACCTCTGTTCGCTCGCTAACTAGTTTTCACAAATACTCATCGGCAATGCGGGACCCTGGGGTGTTACAAATTACTTATTTAGGTGGGAGGTGTAGCTGGTAGTTTTTATTGGTCCACCATGACAGGAAATGTATTGAAGCTGAGCTCAGTTTCGAGCGTGTTAGCTACACAATACACACAAGTTCAACCTCACAGCAATTTATAATCATGTTTGTGTGTTTACTTGACTCCTACAATTAAATATGTGTACAGTTTTTACGCGGAATCATAATTTCCCTATTTTAAAATAAGCTGATCTGTCCATATGCCCCCCTGGCAGCTACAAGTGCACTAGAGCACCAAATGTGTGTTAATCCACAGCTGAAAATAATCCCCAACAAGTGCATTATTTCTTCCTTTTTGAGTAATGTTTGCTTAACAGTGACCAACTGTTAACCAAATTAAGCCTTGTTTTAAAGAAAAATTAGTGCCACTTTCAACATTATAAACAGACAAAACAGTCTCACCACAAGGGACTTTTAGTAGGCGTTTTGGAATTTTCTGTCACATCACATATATATAGAAATATCACCATATTCAAATATAAGATAAAGCCAAATGCCAGCCTTATGCTTTAAGGCATATATCATGCATTGATAATGGTATGGGTTTGAAGCCCTTTGTGTCATCATGCCTTTCTTGTCCCCAATCGTTAAATTTCCATCAGAGCACCCAGACTAACCTGTAAGCTTTCTGCCAAGCATGGCACACTTCACACATTCAGATAGATACTTAATTGATCCTTCACAGCAAATGGCTTAGTTTACAGCAGCTACATCCACATTTAAGACAGCCACATGTAACATCACGTAGAAACACATCTCTAACTATCGAATGGTAAAAAATAAAAACTTACTACGAAAGTTGTACTAATAAAGCAAATGTGTACGTAATAAATAATAATAAAATACTCAGTGTGCAAGAAATGCCCTACAGTATCTAAAAAATATCTAAAAGATGTAACACTTAAATAAAATAAAAAAACAATCTGGAAGAATATGTGTAAAGTTTGTTGGTATTTACCTTTAATCGTTCTTGATTTCAATTGCAGAACTGATTTTGATATGTCAGTGTTACTCAGTGAAAAAAATCTTAAGTCATGTAGCAAACTGACTGATTTTCCAACATGCAAATAGCATATCATTCTCAGATTTCCTTAAAAAAACAGGTTAGAAATTCAGAAAGTGGAGTGTGATACTTCCACCTGTTGCCAGTTTACCACTTTTTACAACATTTTGTGAAGCAGACTTCAATATCAAATTGTGAAAGAAGGCACATGACCAACTGCAGGACGATTATTTGTTAGAGGAAAACATTGAATGGGAATAAACAAGGGATATGATCTCAAACTGATTGTTTAGTTCACTTGAAGTAATGACCTGTTAAGATTCAAGAGCACTTATCTCTATATATCTCTCACACAGAGAGTCAGTGTCACACACTCATCAAAACACACTTTACAATAAACCAATGTGCCACTGAAACAACAGATGTGAATTGTTGGTGGCCCTAACCATGACCTCCCTCTATCAGCAGACCTGAGCTTCTATTTAAAAAGGCTAAACAAGTCTGTATTTACTTAAGTGGCAGTTCAACCTCTGTAGCCGCACTATGTGAGTGCATAAATCACTGCCTGAAGAAAGGAAAGGGGTGAGATTCTTCTTTATGTTTCTTGCCATCAACAAATGCTCTCAATCAACACTATTGAGAGACCGGATCAGAATAGTGTTGTGCCTAAAAAGCAGAAAAGGTGTTCTGGGTGCTTTGACAGACATGACTGATATGACACTTTTATCAGAAGAGGTTGACATATGGTCCACTTCTCTATGTACCGTTTTAAGCATTGGCGACCTCAGTGCCCGTATGTACTTTCAAATTAAAATAGTCCTGTCTTACTTTTATTTAGGTCTTTTCAGGGCCTTGTTAAGTAGAACACAAAACTTTCAAGACGACATTATGGTGTTTGCATAGGGATTTTGTCCCCCATCTCCCCTGTGCGGTGTAGTCTGCTCAGGGCCCGGTCGTCATCATGGATGGCAGTGCTCAGCGGGGGCTGGAGTCGACAAACTAGGCCAGCTATATAAAGTGGATGAATCTTACTTTTGAAATGGTTGCCATGGAAGACTTACTAGATGCTGCAGTGCAAATGTGGGATACTCTAGAGCAAAGACTGTGTGTGTATGTGTGTGAAAAGAGAGGAAAGAGACTGAAAGCACATCTTCAGTTGTTTATTAATGAAAGACAGAGTGGAAGAGGAGAGCAGTGAGTGTCTGCGTATCAGTTTCTGTGGAAGACTGAGAGGCAGGTTGATGGAAAGCAAGAGAGAGAATAAGGAGCGCCTTTTCTGGAAAATGTCACCTGTCGTGTTTCCTAAATAACATTTATCAAATAGCACCATCACATTTAGGGAGCAACGTGGTCTTTTAGTGCGGTTTTACAATCTGAAAGCTCACGACAGCCAGGAGACCTTTAGTTAATCCTGTTGATATTCAAAAACCGTGCATCTGCGTGCGTGAGCATACACTGGCACATTCACATGTTGAATTCTCACATCCCCCGAGTGGCCAGTGGAGATCAATAAGACTTGAGCTTTACTGAAGTCAGCCTTTTCTTTAATGTACAGACAGCTCAGGTACGGAGTGAGGGAAATAACGGATGCTGCTACAACAACCGGCCCCAGCTTGTGATGTCCTTGCTCTTCTTTGTCATGTCTGATTTCCATCAAAAATAATGAAGTTACTTCCCCTTATCTAAGCCCTCGTAGCAGGGTTTGATTATGGAGGTGCATCCATGGGGAGAGAGGAGAGGTGATCTAGAGGTGAGGGTCACATCAAGACTTGTTAGGACAGTAACCTGTGCTCTTCACTGCTTTGATCTGCAAGAACTTCAGGAGTTTTACTTTGACCTCTTTCAGCCAAATTGGGCGTGCCTCCAAACAGACAGGAGAAGTAACTGAAATTTGGCTCAAGCAGGAAAATCTGTGTATGTGTGAGAATATCGATGTTGGCAGGCTTTGATGATGACTTTGATCATGCTTAAGTGGTGCGATGGTCTTGCCAAAGATAGCTGTGTAAGCATTGTGAAACAAGTCAGGTAAACAGGTTGGCGGTTGGCTGGCTTAGTAACTCAGCTGGAACTGGAGCCAAGTGAAGTCAGGGGTTCTCATTAGTATCTTTTCTACAAAAGTTTTGTGGACAACAGAATTTTATAAACCTTACCTGTATTCAAACCTCTAGAGGTCATGTTCAGTTCGTAAAGTATAGTTCATACCACCCAAATAGTCCTTATCTTTTGGAAGTACTTTTCAATGGCCCACAAGTGAAGTTTGCAGTACTGAACATTGCTGAACATGAAAGCTTTTGCTTGTAGTGACAAACCTGCAGAAAATGATCACCCTCGTCTGAAGTTTCTGTCAACGTATTAGCGTCTTTCAGCTCATTGATTTGGTTGGTAGCCTCCATCAAACCTTCTGTATACTACTGGCTGAGCACCAAACTCCAGCTATAAAAAATCACTGTTGAGCTTTAATTCATGAAAAACAAATACCCAGCTATCAAATATAGTAGCTTGTTATATATGAGAGTGTTAGTGTTGTCCAAGGAGTTGTCTAAAGAGGTTAAGAGATTGAGTGACCTTCTATATGTATCCTCCAACAGGTACCCCACTGATTTAACAATGTGTAGTTTAGATTAGACTCACTGCTGACTTTAGAAAAAGCAAAATATGCAAAGACCAAGATTATATCAACCATTGGTGTTGTTGCATCCATTAACTCTTTGTTTTTGCTAAATTGTGTTACATGAACTGGATACTAGACTCAAAGATGGCACCTATTCATACAAATGAAAATTACCAGCCTGGTGCTTCAGCCAAAAAAGCTTCTAGGTTTGTGTTCATGTTGTGTGGCCCACTGAATGTGTGCAATAGTGTTTTTCCTGCCTGTAGACTTCACAGTAGGATGATCGCACAAACATTGAAATGCTATATTCTAGGCTCTGGGAAAATTTAACAAATGTACAACTCTAATGATACCCAGAGTAATAATTGACCTTGTTTTGAGTTGGAGCTGTGCTGTCAAGAGTTTTACAGATGTCTCTTCTATAATAATAATAA
This sequence comes from Scomber japonicus, assembly GCF_027409825.1. Lineage (NCBI taxonomy): Eukaryota > Metazoa > Chordata > Actinopteri > Scombriformes > Scombridae > Scomber > Scomber japonicus. The sequence continues at coordinate 23,972,331 of NC_070592.1, read as the reverse complement.
TAATAATTTATGGCAAAAACACATATTGACTGTTGAGGATTTTTTGCTGCAATACCACAAGTGGCCACTGGGATTACAAATTAATAAAAAACTGGCATCACCAGGGAGGAGAGTTCATTGCTTAAAGCTAATGATTAGGACATGGTGATCCAGTATAGTCAGTCAAGTTTGAAGATTTAGTGATTAACACTCACTGTCCACATACTAACCACCTCTAGACTAGAATATTTCAGTAACCATCCAACTGATACACGCACTCACGTACAAACACGCACACTTTTAACTCATTTATCTATTTCTCGCAGTAGGGTTGGAACTCGAGTTGGAAATTATAAAATTTCGACTCCCTCATTTCTCTCCAATTTCACTTCAATTTCTCTTCCATTCGGTGCTCCCTCCCTCTAATTTCTGCTTCTCCTCTCCCATCTCATTGTGCTCTCTGCTTTCCTCTGTTCGGGTCTCTCACCTCTCATTAGCTTCTCCTCTGCTGACTGGAGGCACCTGTCCTCAGGTCCCACTGCGGATATCTCAGCTTCTGTTTAAATCAATTTCCATGTTAAATAGCTGCTGGAGGGTGTGGGTGGGAGGGCGGGGTGGGCCCTTTGTTCGGGGGATGGATGGATGGGGGGGTGGGGGAGGACGGAAGAGGTTGAGACATTACAATGAACCACAACTCTTTCACACCGCTGACCCTCCAGGCTGATCCAACGCCCCTGTCTCCTTGTCTCTCGCTGTCTGTCGCCCCCCCCCCCCCTTTTCCCTCTCCTGGTTTGGCCTTTTATCACTCCGCGTTCTCCCCTTTGGCTTTTCTCTTTCATTTTATTTCACCCCGTCCTTCTCTTTTTTCCCCTCTCTTTCCGTCTTTGACTTCCATCCTCCCAGTGCAGCCCAGGGCATGTTCTCATTTCAGATGAGAGCTAAAAAGAGTTGTGACAAGGTGGTGTTTGTTTGTGTATGTGTGTGCGTGTGTATGTGTGTGCGTGTGTGTGTAGGGTCTCTCAGTTCTACAAACTGGGTGTTGATTCTCACATTAATCCCCTTCTCATAAAACGTGTTTCGGTTAAAGCAACCCAACAATGACATATAAGCTTATCTTTTAAAACAAGGGTGGAATATGTGTCATCATCGTTGCTCTTCACGTCATAGACCATTATTTCAATTCTCCTTTAAAAGCCATTTAATTTGACTGATCTGAACCATTTTTCTTTCAATACAAACAAGCATGACAACCTCATAGGTTCACTGTCACTGTTATGTACATTTACTTAAAAGTGACTATGTCCTAGTCTGCTGACAATCATTACAAACCCTGTCATGCTGTACAGTGTGGTTTCTTTGGCAACTGTAGTTCAAACTTCACAATGTTATGCTTTTGATATTATTTAGTCACATGACACTGTAATGTACGGGTATTTCTCTACAGCTAAACTAATAATTGCGAGTAGGCCTGTGACAATAATTACGTTATTGACTAATCGTCTAGTAGCGTAATTATCAACATCATCATGTCTGTACATGGACTTATCATATGATACATGGACATGACCTTGATCATTTTTTCACACTTCACATTAGCAGATAAGAGGCTATTCATGTCACATTGGCTAAGCAAGTAGTTGCCTCCATTCCTCACTGTGTATGTCCTGAGTGGAGACTGCAGACACTATCGGTGCCGTTTATATGGAATTAAAGGTAAATAACTCTGTCCCACCCATAATGACAGTCTGTGTTTTTAAAGAAGCGTAGTGCCCACTCTCCAATCCCACCTCCCACCCCCCTTTGCATTGTTATGCTGTTATATAATCATTATATCAGTGTTATAAAATGGTCTTCAAATGACAATAATACCATTTATTGCAATATATAACAATATATCGTCCATTAAATGTAGTTATCATGACAGGCCTTACTGTGAGGCTGAACTTGCACATGGCGTTGCTTATGTTGGAGTGGACTGTACCAGCAAAACTACCTGCATGGATATCATTAGAGGAGGAAAATAACCTCTTTTTTGTAGTTGGATTGAACCAGCTAAATCAAACATTTGTTCACTGCATTTTGACAGAAATATGAAAAAAATGTATTTTCTTTTTTCCTTTATTTGTTTGTCTTTCTTTGATCATGTGTTCTAATTATTGTCTTGATTGACTGATTATTGCTTTACCTTGTTCTATACAAACACAGGTGCCTTGTCTTGCCATTGTTCCGGCGAGAGCATGGGCATAGCTCACGTGCTGACTCTCTGCTACCTCATCAGGTTTATGGAAGCATCCCCAGATTAATGTAGGGGCAGCTCTTCCAATAGCAGGCTGGATTTAGCAGTACTACATGTCTGATGTCCTCTGTGCTCTATTGTGCTCTCTGATTACATGAGTGAAGCAGTATTAAACTACTGGACTAACAGCTGTAATCCTGTGTGTGTGTTAGTGTGTGTATGTGTGTGTGCGGTGGATACTGACATCTACTCATACTGACCCATGTAATAAATAGTCCAACACGCATCCTGTGCTATTGTCACTAAGTATAATTATGGCCTTGTCCTAGATTAGTACACACACACAATGCAAATTGTTCGTTAATCGCCCAACTATGCGTGTGCACGTTGTTGTGGTTTACGGCTACATCCACTATGTTAGATGGTGTGCAAACACTGCAGAGAACCCTATCTGATGAGATTAAAGATTAATTACTCCCACTTAATCCCCCATATAAAGGAAATGGGCTTGATTGCAGATAAGCCCCTCACCTACAGATTCATGAAATAGTGTGTAAACTCTAGCGATGTTTGAAACACACTTTCACGCCTACGTACTCTACATATACACACACACACACACACAGAGGAAAAAATGTCTGAATATGATGGATAATGTCACCGACTCCGAAATATCCTCTGGGAATGTTTCACTATCACTTGATCATTCAGTATTTGCATGTACGCTGTGTTTATTCAGTTTCATGCCTCATGGGAAGAATTCATTATAAATTACTCCAGCTCAAATAAACTGGTGCCCTCACACTGCAGCTTCCATATAGCATTGGAAGTGGATCGTGCTCGGCGTGGCGCTAATATTCACAAGGCGAGACAGTACAAACGGCTACATCTTTCATTTAAATCAGGGTTATATATATATATATATATATATATATATGCTCTTGCCATCACAGGTCAAGCTGATGTGAGTCACACACTGTGCTGTACATCGTGGTTTTATATTTGATCACACTGTTTTATGTGGAAGCTGAGGAGTAAATGAAAGGAACAGAGGACTGTGTTGACTTTCAGAGATTGAGCTTCACAGATTTTCAGTCTTTTAGCCAATTGCAAGACCTTTTCTGAATCTAACTCATCATTAAAACTAGAGTGGTTGTGAGTCTATGTGTGTTGCCTCTAGCCTGGAGACATTTCACAGAGTTTAAATGAATATTTGCAACCAAAAAACACATCCAAAAATATTTAGCGAAAAATCCATAAGCCTATCACTGCTAGCTTCTGATGTTCTAGGAACGCTTTCATCATGTGTCTTATTGTTGCGGATGTCAGCTTAAAATGTAGCTGGGCGTGGCAATGAAAATGCTTCCTGAAAGGATAGTCCCATGTTTCCCCCAACAAAGCTGCTGCAAAGGAGATAATGAAGCAGCTTATTGTATTTCCCTCTGTCTCGGGGTGGCGAGTGGAGAGGGGGGGGGGGGTGCACATTAGTATGAAAAGAAGAAGAAGTGAAGGAGAGGAAGAGTATTTCTAGGGTAATGGGATGCAGCCTGGGTCTTCTCTCTCTCTCAGTGTGTTTTGCATATAATGAAGATGTGGCTGTGGTCGTAAGACGCTAAGACTGATCTGTCGTATGTTTCCTTGCAGTAAAGAGTGGAGGCAGCCTCTTGTATAGCCTGTCTCCTTCTCCCTCTAAGTCTGCTGGCTCTTGTTTTCTTCTCCCAGACCTGTCAGGCAGAATAGAGTCACATCTGCTCCCCATATCTCCTTCAAGTCAGGGGGACATAGTTGGCAAAGCTACCAGCTGCTGGCCAGAATGTATGAGGTTGTGCGTGAGGGTGTGCAGTGTGTACACAGCGAGCGTGCACACGTCTGTGTCTGTTTGGCAGCTAGCGTTGATGGCTAGCAGTTAACCAGCACTTGTCACAAGGGACATCATTAGGCTTCGCTCGGCAGAAACAGGGATAAAGATGGAAGGAGGAGGAGAGGAGGAAATTAGAACGACATCCACTGCTGTCTAATTCCAAAAAAGAAGCTCCTACTCTGAGCTTGTTTGGTTGCTTATATATCTAGTTTTCCTTTCCTTGCTCTGTTCTGCTCTCACACCCACACAACTTGCTACTGCTTTAGCAACAGATTGCAAGCTCCTAACTATGTTCACTACTGTCATTCTTCATCTCCCCGTCCCCCCAACCCCTATATTTTTTAAAAGAAAAGACAGGTTTAGGCAATGATCAAACTGAAATTTCCCTCAGTTTTTGTGTGAGGAAATATAAAGCATTGTATTGTAGCTTCTATTTATAAAATCATCTTACATTCACTTCTCTTGCAGCTGTGATTGACATTTGAAAGGCATCGTTGCAACTTTTGTGGTGGTTCTGCTGACTGACACTCATCACTTTCAGATATTGAGGTTTTTTCATTCATTAAGCCCACATGACTTTGATTGTGTACCATGTACCGCAATTTGTATCTGTGCCTTTACAACAGCAGACAGTTTGGAGGCTGTTGTAACCCTCCTGTTTCTTCCTGTTGACCATACAACGTATGTCCTCCCTAAAGCATAAGGTATAAATTATCACCCAATTTTGTGTTAGACCTTTTTAGCCAACTCCATTCCAACTTTTTTTACACATAGTTTTGGAAATTATAGTCAATATGTCTCATTTAAATGAAAGTATACCTCATTTTTAATTTGCCTTTTGTCACCCTGGGTCAACAATGACCCAAAGACAACAGGACGGTTAAAGAAAACCTCAGGTATTTTTTAGACTCTTCGACCTGTCACAATAATAAAGTTGTCAACGTATCGTACAATAACGTAATTATCAACATCATCGTGTCTATATATGGACTTAACATATGATACATGGACATGACCTTGATCATTTCATTACCTCAGTATTGCCACACTTCACATTAGCAGATAAGAGGCTATTCATGTCACATTGGCTAAGCAGTTGCCTCCATTCCTCACTGTGTACATCCTGAGTGGAGACTGTAGAAGCAAGCAGCTGGAAGTTATATGGAATTAAAGGTAAATAACTCTGTCCCAGCCAATAATGGCAGTCTGTGTTTTTACAGAAGTGTAGCACCCACTCTCCAATCTCACCCCCTGCCCCTCTTGTATTGTTATGCTGTTATATTATCATTATATCAGTAATATATAATATCTTGTATAAAAATGACAATAATATCGTTTATCATGATCATTTCTTCCACAATACAGTGTTGAACAAAAGTAGTTATCGTGACACATCTTTTTGTTTCTAAGTGACTAACGGGGACAACATTTTTTGAAACTGGTCCAAATTTGAGCAAGAGTATTTCAGCTAGCTCCCAGTCAATGTACGTGTTCTTGCCTCTGACAGACTCAGATTGTCAATGTTAGGGTCTGACAACTTCATAGAAAGGACCATACAAAGAAATACAACATTTTTCTTGACCTTTTGTTGGATCCGGTCTGTTTGTTATCGTGTCTAACTAAGTCTTGCTCAAGGAGAAGTCTCTGAAATCTCACGAGAGTTGAGTTGTTGTCAAGTCATGTGGCGCGCCATTAAAACGTGCTTTAAGGCAGATAGAAAACACCAGCGCACGTTTAATGGCATATGATGCTTTCTACAGTGGAATAAAGGTCTCCTGCTTCACTGCACTCAACTTCTTCTGACCTGCCCTCCAGCTCTAGATGAAAGAAAGGAAAAGGAGAGTACATGAGCAAAAAGAAAACAGTATGAACAAAACAAAAACAAAAAAACTGAAGAAAATTGCCAAAGAAAGTAGCAAAGTAAGTAATAGAGAAACAAAAAAAAGGGTAGAGTCAGTTTGTCCTCTTACTTCTTAACAAAGCACACAGAGCTTTACAAAGCCCACCCCCCCTCCAGCACTCGGTCGACTTTGAGGTGGTAGCATTCAGACTCGGGGACCAGAGCAGGCTTTAGTGCTCGTGTTTCATCCCTCGCATATAAGAAGGAATGAGGCTTTGTATTATAGCAGCACAGCTCAGATGAATATTACTTAAGCCCACGCACACAGACAATGCATGACCATAAATAAATAATACCCATCTCGCCATGCTCCGCAGCATTAAGAAGTGCAGCAGAAAAACACTGAGAAGCCGGGGGAGACGAGATGCAAGAGTAATAAAAGGAAAGGATGGAGTGTGTGAGAGAGAGACCAGGAGAAGACGCAGAGAGAGGGAGAGCAGAGTGAGGGTGGGAGGGGGAAAGCTGGCAGCTTCTGGCAAAGACTGAGAGACATAGCATCACATTAAAGGCCAAGGCCAAAGACTCCTCAGACCGTTAATGAGATTCTCTCTTTCTCTCTTTCGGTCTGTGTCCTTCTGGCTCGCACATTGTCTCTTCTCACTCAATCCTCCACTTACATCAGACTTCATTTTCTCTCTGTTTTGCAGCATATTTTTTTCTCACTACTCTCTCCTGAGCTTGAGCTTGTAATATTTATATACTCAAACACAGAACGTTTTCATCAACTTTGATATTATAATTGGGGATAGCTTTGTGTGATAGTGCTTGTCAAGTGTTTAAAAATGTATTTACTTTTATTTAAAGTTTAGAGTTTTGTTCAGATTTGCTTCCGGAGGCTCTCAGGCCAGTCATACATTACAGCTGGAGGAAGTAATGTCAAGTTAACACAGCGGAAATACATTAAATGATGAATCTATGCAATATGGCTCCGTTAAGAGCTAAATACACCACTGCACCCAATATCTATATAACAGCAATAATGTAGTATACAATGTTCCTGCATACAGATAGGGGACAAATTAAGGGAAAAACTGGTACAGGCTTGAATGTTTGCCCCCTACTTTTAGGGGATCTGGTGGGTCTGTTATGCTGTGGGTGGGGGGTATTTTGCTGGCATGGGAAGGATCACTGCAAATCAAAGTAGTTCTGAGTGATCACCGTCAACCTATGATGAAATATTTGACAATGCCTCCATCCATAGGGCACAAAGGCTCACTGAATGGTTTGATGAGTATGAAAATGAGGTGAATACTATGCTATGGCCTTCACAGTCACCACATCTCAACCCAATTCAAAACCTATGTGAGATTTTGAACCAATATTTTAGACAGCACTCTCCACCACCATCATAAAAACACCAAATGGGGCAATATCTTTAGTAAAATTCACAGACTGTGGAATCAATGCCAAGAAGCATTGAAGCTGTTCTAGCAGCACATGCTGGCCCAATACCATACCTAGACACTTTATGTTAGTTTTCCCTTTAATTTGTCACCCATCTGTATGTCACTATGTTTTAATGGGAGCAATACTTGTCAAACTACAGTTTCATCTTTTTCTGGCTGGTTAGATGCTTGAAACTGCAGCTCATTCTTTTATTGTGTTGTGAATTTTAGGCCATATTGTGAAATTGATTTTTTACTTCTTTAGGTATCTGCAATTGTGTATGTAACCAGGTTAGAACATATAGATGTTTCATGTATATGTTGTTTATATTTATTGATTGCACATTATGAAAAAAAAATCACAATACAAAAAAAGTAATACATGCAGATTTTTGTGAGATTAAGAAAAGAAAATAACTAAAAAAGAGAGAAATGTGCAGAAGGAGTCAATTAAAAGCCATAAGGGCTTGTCAGTTGGCCCTCCTATGGGGCGACACAAACTTTAGAGTAAAGAAATATCGCTCTGGCACAGCCATAGAGGGCGCAGCTCAGTGTGCGCCGAACACGCCCACTTTTATTGGCAGCAAATTGTCGATGTTTTATGTTTTCTAATCTACTGTGATTGGACAATTATGTCATTCACAGCCTCCCGTCAGCTGCATAAACTGTCACTCAATCTTTTTTTTTTTTTTTAACTTTATTGAGGGCTGTTACTCAAACTCCTGCTGACAGTAGTTTCAGGAGATGACGTTAATGTGGAGCCGTGGAAATTAAAGAAGATTATTTGGTAATTTCTCTACAAAAACATAATTTCACAAGACTTTCACTTGAAGAGAGAAAGAGGATAAAGCAGTTTATACCAGACCGACTTCAGCAGCAGCAGGTGAGGACGAGCTGGGACCCGGAGCTTCTCCCGCTGCTGTTATGACAAACGGAGCTGGCTAGCTGGATGCGGTGTGAGTTATTCCTTTTATTGCTTTATCTGTTTGCTGTTTCAAAGTGTTAGCACCGAAAAGTTGTGGACAACGACAGGGGAACGAGACCTAAAACACCTCTCTGAAAAAATGCAAACACTAAAGTAGCTGCAGCTATCAAGACAATAGCATGGAGCTAAGTTGTTTTTAGCAGACTTAGCATTGCTGAGCTCTTTCTGCAGCTGGCCACATCAGGCCACATGTGGACCTCTGCTATGCCAAGCTCCAGAAGAGGAACATAGATTCAATCCATAAAATTGTTTTAGTATTGTAGTGTTAAACATTTCTAGCATAGGTACATTTCATTATTAAAATATGAAGTTAAATAAGTTATGCTTAATCACAGCAGTGTATAGTGCTTGATGCGCCATCTATTGTCCTGTTTAAGTATTGCAACAACTAACAGATTACGGTGAAATCAGGACTGAAGACACAATAACTAAAATATAGGTGGTGTCTCTTTTTTATGCATATTACCTTATTGGTAACTCTGCTTTAACTGCTGGTTTTCCTGTCTTATTTTTATTTTTTTGCTGTGGTATGAAGTGGTGCTACGGTTTGTTTGACACTAACCCTAGGACCAACCATCAAACTGCCCCCCCCCCAAAACATTTTTGTGCAGTTATTCAAATTCTATTCAATTAAAACGTGTGCTGATGGAGTGTGAGCATACAGTGTGAATTTAAGTTGAAGGTACTTCTCATATAATTTCCATGAATAGACACCAATGTTTTTCTTTTATGTTGGTGTCTAAAAAAGGGTTGTTATTTCATGTTGCATTCTTAGAAAGTGAATCATCTTTATTATTTTTAATAAATATGATGTTTGGTTCTTCCTGTTAGGAGGGATAAGTAAGCTTAAGAAAAAAGTAACAGTGATACATTTATTTACATTTACCTTGCCAAGTGTTAATTAGTCACCTGCCAACCACAGTATGTACATCTAGAGAGAGAGAAATACAAGAGAGAGAGTTAAGTTGTCATAGCACAGCAATACTGGTGTTACAGTTCATTTTAAATAAATACAGAGACTCAAGACAACTGAAGCAGGTTTTATAAGTAAAAGTTCAAATTAAATGTAGGATATTTTAATATAAGTCAAATGACATAAATATAGATGTAGCTTTACCATCAAGAAAAGCTTGGGTCAGTTTTGGTTCTAACACCAAACTAATAATAATGTGTTTTTCAGATACATTTTATATATATGATAATTAGGGCTGAAAAGAGATGATGCAATTAAGGGCCGAGCGTAATGCGTTTTTTAGTTGTTTTTTTTATTGCTTTAATCGTGCTGCTCACTGACTCACTTAAAATCACTGTCATGGATTGCCATTGCAATGGACCTCTATTTATACTGTACAATGCATGGCATATGTTCATATGGCAGGAGTGTTGCTGCTGCTGTCATATTCCTGCAGTGTGTGCAGACATTGTTGTGACATTCCTTCAATGTACCATCGCTCTTTAACTTTGCATGTGTGCTGCCTGTGTTTCTGCCTTGTGTCATTCACTAGTGCATATTTCTCAATGTGGCAATATCCTCAGTTTTAACTGAACTCAAATGTAATGGAGCTAAGTAAGTAAGTAAGTAAGTAAGTGTTTAATTGTCTCTCTCACGAGAGAAATTTGTCTTGGGTACACAAGAAGCATCGGCGATACATACAACAAAGAGTTTTACATAGACATACATAAGACATGAGACACAAAAACCATTATAAAACAAACATAGTCTCAGCGCTACAGTGCATACATGCAACCCCCCCCCCCCCCCCCCCCACACACACACACACAGCTCATCAGATAATACATAGTATAAAAAAGAAGATAAGTCCATAGGGATGATTGCACTGCCACTAGTTATTGCACTATTGCCCCACCCATTATTGCACCATTGTCCCACCAGTTATTGCACTATTGCCCATCCAGTTATTGCACTATTCCATCATTGAGTAGCTTGATTGATAATGGAACTAGGGAGAACTTGAATCTGTTTAGCCTACAGAATGGGAGTCGGTATCTTTTGCCCAGAGGCAACAGCTCATACTCCATATTTAGGACATGGGTTGGGTCTGTGGCTATCTTAAGACCTAATTTCCTAACTGTATCCTCAAAAATCTCCTTTAAGGAGGATGGGGGCTGAGTCCCCATTATTTTCCCTGCCCTCTTAACAAGGTTCTGGAGTTGAGCTTTGTTTTTTACGGTCAGGTTGCAGAACCATGTTGTGATGCCATAGCGTATTATGGACTCAATAGTAGCTCTATAAAACAACAACATAATATACTTATCCACACCATGAACCCTTAGTCTACGCAGAAAATGTAGCCGCTGACAAATCCTTGAACATACATACTCCACATGAGAACTCCACTGTAGTTTACAATCCAAAGTAATACCCAAATATTTAAAATGGGTAACTTGCTCCACAACCTGTCCTTTGATGGACACCGACTTATGATCACCCACGCCCCTGGGATCAAAGATCATCTCTTTTGTCTTTTTCGCATTTAGAATAAGGTTGTGACCATCACACCATGACACTATGCGCTGTACCTCTGTATGATACACAGTTGTGTCTGAATTAGCATACAGAAGGCTCAAAAGGGCCGTATCATCAGAAAACTTAATAACATAATGCTCACTGCGCTCACTTCTACAGCTATTAGTATATAGCGTGAGTGAGCTATGGAGTGTTTCTGTTTGTTAGGCACTTTATTATAATGTGCTGTACATTTTGTACACTTCTTCATATTTCTCAATATAGAACAGTGTAATCCTTCCAAAAGACATGTGTTACCTCTGGCTCATTGCACTTCTTTTGATTTGAAAACAGTCTAAAAGTCAAGTTCATAAAGTAACTTTCTGAATTTTCATTTGATTCCCAATCAAGATACACTGGTGCGAATTGCTTTACATTGTTAATATGGACCTAAAAACTGTTGTGAAATGCGAAATAATAGAATTTTAAACCTACAATTAAAAAATGTGATTAATCATGATTCAGCAACTAATCACAATTTTAAAAAATTGTTTAACACCCCTAATGATAACATTTCAGTATTGCATGTTGAAGTTTCTCTTTACATTGCAGCAATATATATATCATGCTCATGTATGTATGCTAAATATGAAGCTAAAGCTAGTAGCTGCTTATTAGAATGCTGTAGTGTTATGTGCTGGACTATTTCTCTGCCAGGCACAGTAACTTGTTGACTTGTTGGAGTGTTGTCACTGTGAGGTTACCAGACCATTTGTTACCTTTGAACTGAGCCAAGTTAGCTGTTCTTCTCTGTTTTGAGCATGGATGTCTTATAAGAGCTGGATAGGTCGCCACAGCTCAGCCTTGCAGACAATTTTTCCAAGTGGTCACTCATGGTATTGCAGCAAAAAAGGACACCTCTAACTACAAATTTTTGACCCATAAATGTTGTATATTTGTAAATCAATTCAAGAATCATCTTTTCATTTAGCTCCTGCCTCATTTCACCAATGCTTTCATACCATACAGATGTATTCCTGTGTCAGTCTTCCTGCCTAATTCTGAGCAAATAATCCTTTATCAACCTCTGCTGTACTTAACGATATTTGTATGTCAATTAACTAGTTTTAACGTCTGTGCAGCCAATATGTCTACTGCCTCATTTCCTTCCACCCTTACATGAGCAGGAACCCAAAGGACGAGACATCCAATCCCCCTATAATGTAGCTTGAGTAGCACATGAAAGATTTCATCCACATTATCTTGTCTGCATGATGACTTCCCAGACTTAATGCTTGAAAGTGCTGACAGGCTATCAGCAGCGATTACAACACTGGGTCAGTTATTTCTTCCACTCATTGTAGCACTGAGAGCTAAGAGTAGATGCTTATCAACTCTAATAAGGGCAGTGAATTTCTATAGCACCTTCTGTATGTAAACATGTTGGAATTTAGCATCCTATTCTTTGTGTCTATCTGTATTTTTTACACAAAATTTAAATACAGTAACACAGGTGAGTGGTGAATATTCAGCACTTTTTTTACAGTGGTAGATAAGCTGGTTAAGAATATTCAACAAATTGACACCAAACAGTACAGAAAGTTGAGGATAAACAGTTTTAGCTTGAGGTGATGTAATTCCTCGAAAATAGCTGCTTAACATTGTAGCTGGCAGCCCCGTATGAATGCTGAATTGTTAAAAGTCCACGATGAGTAATTTGATAATTTTACACAACCAATAAAACATAAATATCACCCTGACATTTTAAAACCCAAACATGCGATTCCTCTTAGTTGTTTTCTCTCCTTTTCGTCTAAATCTGATATTGTTACCTTTCATGCTTGGCCTTTTAAATCACAGCCCCATTGGATCACAGGCTTCTCTGTGAACTCTGTAGTCACAGTTCTCCACTCAACAGAAACCACCACTCAATACCTACTGTACCTATGTGGATAGTTATGGGGCGATTTTCAACTGAAGCTGGTTTCAAGTCTCTTTGCACTCTAAGGACTGATGCACCAGCCTATTGATTACTACTCAGCTTCTCTTAACAAAATACAATACACACTACATGTACTACAATTACAAACATGAAGACAGTCTTGACCAATGACACTAAATTGACCTTTGCGTATCTTCAATTACATTGGTTAAAGGTAAACAGAGAGAGAGTGTTACCCAGGGGCCTTAAGACCCTGGCACTGAAAAGATGGCTGCTGTAACACAATGGATTTCATGCACAAGTGCACCAACAAGACACGCAACTGAATCAATACATAGTGCAGGTTGGACCTACGGCACTTAAAACCTGTATTGATCAGTATTCCTCGTGGCTTCCATAATTCACAGTGACCCCGGTCTATTTTCTGGTGAGCCCTAAGGTGTCTGCAGTGGGTAAGGTTCACACAACGATAATCAATCAAGTTTGCTGGTGAAATTTGAAATGTACCATCTATAGAAACAGTGTCTATATTTGAATTGTTGTTTTGTTTTGTTTTCTTTAGTGCAGCAGGGCAAAAATGAAGAGTTAAATACTGTAACGAAAAAAAGAAAAGAAAAAACCCCAAAAGATATTGACACATTAAATCCTTCCTGGGGAACTACCATATGTGAAAAACATATATAAAGCTTGTTTTTTGTGGCTCTTAAGGGAGCCATGTGATATCTTATGAATTGCCTCAAGTGAGTCTTGAGGCTCAAGACTACAAAAGACTTGGGCTGTGTCCAAAATCACTCCCTGTTTATTATATAGTGCACTACATTTACCCTCTGCCATTTTATTTGAGTGTCGGAATGCTGAGCGCGTAAATATCAACACTATATAGAGCCCTCAAATATTCCACCATGGAATGAAATAAGTAGTGTCCATGTCATGTACTCTCTGCTAACAATCCTAAAATGCAGTGCTCCATATTTTAAAGATGTGAAAACTACCGTCGTGTGCCTCTACATCTGATGGTGACCACACAAAGTTATGATGATTAGTTAGTGTCTGAAGTCTTGATTTGCTGCCCATTGTTAAGTGAACTATGTAGTGTTTATTATACAGGAAGGAGTGATTGAGTGGATAAGAGAGTGATTTCGGACAAAGCCTTGGTCGGGACCTTCCTGGACAAACCTGCAGGAAAACAAGCAGAAACTAATGGAAACGGGATGATCCGCTAGTTTCCAGGATTTCATGCTAAGCTAAGCTAACCATCTCCCGGCTGCAAAAAAGTAGCAAAAGAACGCAAATAACACGTATTTCCCAAAATGTTCCAAAAAAATATTCCTTTGATACACTGACAGAGTTCATGTTTGCTTTTCTCTTAGGGTAACTACACCATAAAATCTGGAGGACCAAATCCTTCACAAGATGTAGCAGAAATCCATTGGGACATTAGCAGCTAATATAAGGTTTCATCATCTATCAAGTTAGCCAAAGAAAGTGGATGACAGTCATGAGGAGACTAACTTTTATTGCTGTTATTTTGCCCTTTCCCCTACCATAGTTCAGTAAGGAACAACGTCCATGTAAACAAAAATGTGAGTCTTATCACCTACTGTCATATCTGAGAGGCTAAGAAATCTTTGAGGTATATACACATATAACTTTCACAAACTGGTACTCTTTCAAACATGAACATGTATTAGCCTCAGTATGTACTGTCATGAAACTGATTTGGGTACTGTACAATTAGTAGCATACAACTGAAACTGGTAGTTAAAGTGTTTAATGAAGGTTAAATAATAGACTTAAGTATATATTTCAAAAACATTATACAGCATAGGGTCCATGTTAAAAATAGCAGAACATCTAGCTTCCTCCCACAGAGCAAATATATGAAGGTTTGGTTCATCAGTGACTCTAAACTACCCATAGGTGTGACTGTGTTAATGGTAGCTCTGTGATTGACGGGCAGTTTGTCCAGGATGTACCCCGCCTCTCGTCCTATGTCAGCTGAGATTGTCCCCATCTTCTCCCGTGGTCCTTGAGAGTATAAACGGCAAAGAAAATGAATGAATGAATAATATCAGTCTGACGACATTATCACATCATTCTCAACTCCAGCAGCTTTTCAGAGAATTTTCGGAACCACTTACACACAATCTAGCAATTATAACATTATCACTGTTATTGAGCTGGTAATGTGAAAAGCAATTACCTGTGCCCACACAGCGCCAAGTGTAAATTTGTACACCCTTACAGAAGCAATAACCAGGCGTCATCATTACTGAGTTTGTCCTGTACTGAACGTTCCCTCCGTCAATGAAACCAGAAGAAAAGCTTCAGCCGATGCTGTGATATGGCCCCATAAGAGGAGTTGTGTGTTTGTCTTTGATAGTCCAGTGTGTGACCAGCACCGGCTGACAGGGACTGTTTAATTCAACTCCTACCACCATCACGGTCAACAGCACCAGGACGCAGCCTTTCAGCACCATTACACACACTAATGGAACTGCATGTAATATATCCTCCCTACGCAAACCTTTCTCTCTCTCTCTTTCTCCCACACGCCGTCTCCGACACAGAATTATCACTCTACCTTTCCTCCCTCCCTTTCTCCTGCCTCACTGAGTCTGCCCCCCCCCACCACCCCACCCTTCCCTCAACCACCTCTACCCACCAACCCACCACACACGTCTCCCTGTCTCCTGGTCGATCTCTTTCTCACTCTCTCTTTGTCAGAGGAAAAAACGCCCACCTACTGTAGTTCCACTCAAGCGCTGAGTGTGAGAGAAATACAGACTCGACTCGTTTCCATTCTTCCAGCAGTCTTTACCCTGTGCTTATCATTTCCAAGTTCAACATCAGACATTAGAGGGCTGACAAAGTGCCCGAGGTAAAACTAAAGCGCGGGGTTGTAAGTTTATCTCAAGATGCACTTGAGCTCCTTTGTGGCCTCTCAACCTGTAAGCAGTGTTAAAAGATTGAAAAAAACACTGACTAGACCTGTATTCATTTCATATCATGTAGAAATTCAGTCAACTGTATGCATGCAACTTTTAATATTTAACATTTTCTTGTGGTAGCTCCCAGTTGAAAAACACATAATTATAGCCAAATTAATGAATGAGTTCAGAATTTTTGATGAAGGGAATAACATAAGATTATTTTTTAAATTCTTTTAAGGCTAAAACCAATACATATGAATGTAAGACTTGATGTTTTAGACCATGCGTTTTCATTAAAGCTTGAAGATGTCGGAGCGCCCTGGTGGTGCTTAGAGTGCATGCCACATAATCGCAGCGCTCCTGGTTCGAATTCGGTAGGGAACCCCCTCTCTCTGATATTTGTCAGGAAAAAAAGGTCAATTTACGAGGGTTTTTTTGCCCTCTTAGTTGTTGCACATCGTACCCTACTCCCATTTTCACAGTTGTCTTTAGGGTGTACCAGCAGAGATAATAATATGTTATAATGTGGCTTCAGAAGACTCCCATGTCCCACACGGTATGTTTCTGGCAGTCCCTGTCAATTTAGCAGTGGAATCCTGTTCTTAATGGAAAACTATGGTTTATTACAAGCTTGAGTTTTTTAATTTCAGTCACTTACGCTGTAATTCAAATCATCAAAGTAATTGCAGATATCTCATAATAGTCCCTCCTTACAAAAGAATAACCTAGAGTGTGCACAACTATGGAAGACATTGAAGGTTTAAGTCAAACCAAACAGAATTGGATGGTTTGATTACAACCTACTGTATCTGATCACATGTGTTACTTTTAGCAAACCCTCACATCAGAATCTCAGCAATTATGTTGGTGAGTACAAAGCTACAAAAATAAAACAGAAGTTGTGCTCTCGCTAACAGATTTATATGTCAGACTATTGTTTTCAAGATCAAGACTGAACTTCAAGTCTTAGTTGGTATTCCTTTTTGTATTGGCCACAGCTCCTCCGATACAGTGCTGAATGATGCGCTGTCTTCTGTCAACCACAAATCCTCCACTAGAGACGGCTCTTGAAATGTACTGGACAACAGAAATTGTTCCTCTCGAGCATTATGAACCGTAAGGCCAGCAGAAGCCCGGTGTAGAAGACAAAAGCCTGGATTTAGCTGTCCCTGACAAATTTGAGAGATCAAAGATAATCACCTCAAAGCTGAGGCGCTGCTGACTGTTGTGCCCGCTGTCCACTACATGCCAGCAGGTTAACGGCACACAGTCTGACGAAATCCAGAGGCTATCGCAGACATAGCAGTCTTTTCAAGCTGTGATTTTTGTAATAAGCTGCAGTCAGTGAGTGCTTTCAGCGAAACCAGGAAGAAGCAGCAGCTATATTTGAAATTATGGCTTAAATGTGGTTGTATGGATGTCACAATTCTTTAAGCAGATCAGCTCAGCCCGTGCATAAAACACAATCCATAATTCTCGCATCTCTGACATCAAAACATTATTTATCTCTTCAAATTTCTGCCTGGCTGTTTTTATTATTTTTGAAAAATTAGTGTACAGGCAGCAATTACGGCAAACTGCTGTTCTATGTCAAGCTCCATCTGGCCATGTAAAGTCCCATGAAACACCATCATCATTTCCACAAGACAGGAGAATCCCTTCTGACCCAAATCTGAATGAAGAATCTGGTGTGTGACCGCGCGGACCACCTCATCTACTGCAGAGACCAACTGAATCAGTGAGTTGAACAAAAGGTCTTTCATTTATAGATCTCCAAATTGTTACATATGTCCAAAAACACAATAGAATGAATGTAACTTTCAAATTTTATCATTTAGATTTTTGAAACCACATTATATAAAGGTAAGAATAGCAAAAATTAACTTTTTTAAATGGCTTCATGTACTGTAGCAGTGTATAAATGTATACATGCACACTGCACACGTGTAGGAGTCAGGGTTTATCTGCACCCTGGGGACAAGGTGCTATAATGGAGTATTGATGTCGCAGAGGGGTGGGTGAGAAGAGGGCGATAATTAGATTTTGTTCTCACTCGTCTCTGCACTGCTCAGATACACAGCATTTCAAATGAGAGAGCGCCTCTCGCCAATAATTACCTCTGTATTTCCGAAAAAAGCATTCTCAGCATGGCAAACGGCAAATAGTGGCAACCTGACCTCGGAGAAACCCAACATTAGGCGGTCACGTAATTAGTTGTCATTAGATGATCAAATGTGTCAGGAGGTGCAGATTGTGAGCGGTTGCTTAATAACCCCAGTAAACAGTCACCGCCATCGGTTCTATTCACAGATGCTGGTGTGCAAAAAGCAAAAAAATTACAATAAAGCAGACTTAGTGGGTTTTTCTCTTTTTTTTCTGTTGAGGCACGTTGTGTCTTCAGGGTGTGAGCGTTAGGTCAGGTACTGTTCCTTCCTCCCTGCTCATCACACTGGGTGCTAATGAAATATTCCCTATGGGGATTATTTCATTACTGGGTGGGAAGTCAAGAGGCCGTAGGAAATGTTAAAGGAACACAGACTATGACGCACACATGCTCATCGTACTGGTATGAACTCTCATTTTATATGCAACATAAGGAATGACAGCAGGTGAAAAATGAAAAAACAAACTTCAATCATCCCTGTAGTAGTTTGACAAAAGTTCTTCATTCTGAACTAATCTCCTCTCCTCTCCTCTTCTTCAAATGACAGAACCTTCAAAACTCAATCTAGTCCTTTCATTATTTCTAAGAGCTTGCAATTTGACTAAATCCTCAACAGTTATGCAAGTAAATGGTCACGTGCAAATTTTCTTTCAAAAAATGTGATCCATATTTATCAAACGTCTAACAGGCATTGTGACTGAACACATGTAGAGATGTGAATGGGTGTGACTGGACACAAATTTGTCCGTTGTAGCATTAATTGAGGTGAGGATGACAGTTGCCAGGCTTTTGGGCTAGTGGAAAAAGGATACAATCAATATTTTTATTGTAACAATTTATCAAATGACTTTGTAATGTGACAGGAGCTTTCTAATGAAACTAAAGGAAATTATCACTCAACTTTGCGTCTCACCTCAGCCGAAAACAGAGTTAACATGGAGTGGATGTTGGACCAGAGTCATCAGGTGGTCATACACACAGCTCCTAACCAATATGCTAATGGTTTATCTTATCAATTTAAAAGATTAAGATATATCAATTTGTTTCTTCTGTTCCCAAGTAGCCAAAACAGTCATTCATTTATTGCAACATTTTGTTCTTAATGATATTTTGTTCTGTTATCTAAGAGAACAGGACAATTTAAGAGTATTTGTAAGTCATGAGATTGATGAATTTCATAAATGGCTTTCCCTCTTTTGTAGTTTTCTGGTTGGAGTAAAAGTGAGGGATGATTAGTTTTATCTTCAGTCTAAATTACATTTCTAACAGTCTGATATCATTTACCTTAACAAGCTGACTCCTTTGCAGACATCTTTTTTGTGGGACTCTATTGGCCCTAATTTGTCTTTTAGGCTGAACCTACCTTAATATTGTGTATTGCCCAGTCCAAATATTACCACAGTTTATAACAAATTGCATCACAATTAATTCACAGTGATTTCTGCATTAAAACTCCTTTCTTTTGAGATTCATATGAGACAGTATGCCTACTTCTGGCCCTTCTCCATGGTCCTGAGGTCTCCATGGTCTCAATAGTCCGAAGTCTCCTTGGAGACCTCATTCACACAAGTTTGAGATGATTTTGATCTCAACCACGATGCACTGAACCAGCAAAAGCACTCTTCACACTTTGGTCCCATGGCGCACACACACACACACGCACACACACACAAAAGATCATCTTATTCCTTCTGCTTGACATGGCTTTTGGAGATCAGCACCATTTTCTCGCTTTCCACACCTGGTTGGCTTTCAGGATTGGTTCAACGAGGAGTTGCAGTGTAGCATGTTAATGGCAGCTCACAGACGTTTACTCTTTGAAAAACCCTGCAAATATGGCATCAGGTGAAATGTTGTTGGACCGAGTGATGGCGTGACCTGAAGACCATGTAGGCATCTCCCATGTGTCCCACTGTGTAGGTAAGTACAGCATGGCATGGAATATTAGCAACAGAGAATGTTCATAAATAGATTTTTCCTGAATAGAAATAGAAAAGTGATTTTTTTTTTTAAATCCCAAAGAGGTTTTCTAAATTAATTTCAGAATTTGTATTCATTATGTCAGTTTCCCGCCATTAGAGAGCGGGAAAGAAAACAGGAGTCGAAACATTTAGAGTGTCATTTCTGCTTTCCGTCTTGGTGGACTGACGGCAATGGGGAGAGTAATAAAGCACCTTTACACTTCATTGCCTCATAAATCCTAATACATTTCATAAATGAACTGCCGCACCCGCTGCTCTCTTACTTAGCTCCCTGTGTTCATTTGGCTGTGTGACTGCAGACAGATTGATTTACCAATGCCCCAGAGCCAGTAGCGCACTGCCACTGGGACCCATTTCAAACGCGCCGGAGTCACCCTTACAGGATTACAAGCTCGCGTTCCTCCATTTCCATCACCTCAAATCAAATGTTGCTTTAGTTGGCTCGCAGAGGTTCAGAGCCTTTGTGTGTGTTTGTGTTTGTGTATGTGACTGTGTGTGTGTGGTAGTTTTGTTTTTTGTTTTTTAATATGAGTGGATGGAAGATGGCATGCCTCAGGGACTGGTTTGCAACCCTGTTTGATCACTGTTAATATGAGTTCCGCTTGTTTTTGTACCGTGAACTCGAGTGATCATTGATTTTGCGCAAGTTGGATGTGAATTCTCGTCACCTCGAGGGAACACGAGGGAGTACTGAACGAGGTTGGTATTTTTTGTTGTTGTTGTTGTTTTGCCTTAAGAAGGAAGTTGTCGTGTTGGTGAATGTCACATGTCAAGCTGATGTTTTTCATGGTTTTCTACAAATGGCTCACTACGTCTTCATGTTTCAGCAGCGGGCATGCGGGCTATTTAGGAAACAATTAATTTACCACAATCAGAAAAAAAAGCAGTTTCCTTTTAATGCGAGCCACAAGGCCACCGTTTATTACATCTGCTCATGGCTTGATCATCAAAACGGACTTGGGAGTTGCGAGGCAGCGGAGGCCAATCAGTGTGAATCCATTACTTTTCTTATTTTAATATAAAGACATGTTTTCTTTCATCTGAGAGGGGAGGGATGGGAAGGGGGGGGGTGTTCCACGGCAAAGAGACATTTGTGTTTCGGCCTTGCTTTGTGAGTCATCCCGATGAATGATGAGGACTTGGCAATGCTGGCACAGGCATAACACGCTAGATTTGCCGTGAAAATGTGCCGTGGCAAACCCTCAAAGTGACATCAAGGTCTTTTGCATCGAAGTGGAGGCAGAGTGAGAGAGAGAGGGAGGTAGTGACAGTGGTTTGAGGAAGAAAGGTGTGTGTTGCAACACATTTTGTGATAGTGGCTTCTTGGAAGTCATGATCTTGTGATGGTTTGTATGTGTGACTGCTTATACACCTGTATGCATACACAGTAATGCACACGCCAATTTATTACCAATATGAATGTTCCTATTACCTTATTTATGACATATTTTCATTGTTTAAAGCCAATTCTCATCACTTTTTTGTATTATAGAAATAGTGGATTTTTTCCCCACAGTTTTGGAAAGATAAAACCTGTTTCGTTAGCATTTATTCCACCAAGACGTTTCTTTTTATTCGTGTTGTTTTAACACCGGGTTAATCATTAGCAGTTGCTGCTCACTCAGTGATGTGTTCTTCGCACACCACACACAGGAAGGTATTACTTGCCTCTCTTACATTGGTTCAGTGGTGATGATGGAAAATGATCACACTGTTAAATTCACAGCAACATGCAGTCTGTGATGTCACCATGTTATCCAGTGATATGAATTATGATGCAGTAGCATACACAGTGCTCAAGTCACAGCAGTTACATTGCAACGAACTATTGCTTAAATCACATACTTCTGTACTAACACTTAATATTTTGAGTGCATAAGTTTGTTCACACTGGGAAGTATGGGAAAATGTAGTGCACTATGAGTAGGGGAGAACAGGGTAATGTGAGACACCCCTTGTATCTAGGCAATGGAACACATTTGTGGTCATGTGACAATTATGTTTTCAAGCCCCTCCCATTTCCCGTTGGCTATGAAGGAAAGGACCTCATTGTATTGTGGTAAGCATGTTTTTTTCACAAAAATATATTTTTTGAATGCGTAAAAGTAAATTTTCTTGCTGTTAACTTAATCAACTGTTGTGCCAAAGCAAACTGATTCAGGTAGAAAAACTTATGTCACACATGTTGATGAACTACTAACATATAAAACATGTGATGATGCTAGCTTAAGATTAGTCTTAATTGCTAAGAGAGGTTGTTTTTTCTAAAATGGTGGTGGTGGAGTAAAGTGAGACAAATGCTGTGGGGAGGCACAATTTAAGTTTAGTCTTAAACATATTTTAATGTAATATTACATTACATATGTTTTTATTTTTAATGTCATAAACATTGTAGAAAAGCCATCATGCCAAGGAAATACACCAGGAAGACAACCTGGAGCAAAACACCCCTTGAAGAGATGGAGAGTGCAGCCTCTGAGTTCAAGGAGCAGCTGCAAGGGAGAGAAATATTGACAAGTCAAGCCTCCAACGATTCATATAGAAAAAAGAGAAAGGGGAAGTAAAATTAGTAGCCTGGAGTGCAGTAGCTGAGGCAAAGAGAATATTAACAGATGAGATGGAGGAGGAGCTAGCCAAACACTTAAAACAACTAGCTGAACAGTTGCATGGCCTTCCTCCAGTTAAGTGCTGTCAACTGGCATTTGAATACGCAGAGAAAAACAATATCCCACAATAGCTCACATCTCACTTAAGGCAGTGGAAATAGCCAAGAGCAACGGTATTGTTCTGCTCACCCTCCCACCCCACACATCCCATCGCATGCAGCCTCTTGACGTGACCGTTTTTGGCCCATTCAAGACCCAATACAGCAGAGCTCTTGATGGGTGGATGAGAACTAACCCTGGCAAAACAGTCTCCATCTACCAGATTGCAGGACTTGTGAATGAGGCCTTCATATCAGCAGTGACGCCACACAACATCACCTCTGGATTTAGGTCCACTGGGATTTTCCATCCTAACTGTTACTCCTGAGAAGCAGGCAATTGAAAAGGCTTATAAAGAAAGACGAAAGAAACCGGCAGGGAAAAAGCAAAATAGCAAAGAAAAGGGAAAACCGAAAAAGAAAGCAACCAAAAAGAAAATCGTAGTTAGCAGCTCTGAGGAGAGTGATGTCCCTATCCCACTTGATAATGTGTCGAAGAGAGCTCTGAGGATGAGAGAAATGATCCAGGAAACACAGATCTGTCCGTGGGTGACTTTGCCATAGTTAACAATGCAACCAAACGCAGGAGCGTCCGTTACATTGGCATGGTTGAGAAAGTTGAGGATGACGAAATACTTGCACAATTTCTCAGAAGAATCCAGGGAAACACGAAGAGTGGGAGAGACCCACATTTGCTATAAAGGAAAATGATGTGGCACATGTTCCTAAAAGTGATGTGGTGAAGAAGTTGCCTCAACCTAAAAGGCCTGGAGGAACCACACGGAGAGAGCAACTCTTCATCTTCCCCTGTAACCTTCAGGGCTGGAATGTAGAGTAGGCCTAGTTTTAGAGTATGACAGTATGCTGATGTTCTAATCCAGGTGGGTTTAGTCCTGTGTTTTGAGTCCCAGGCTGTTCTAGCTGGTTCTGATTCCTTCCTCTGCTCTGACGCCCAGACACTAGCTGTCTCTAAGGGTCCTGTGTTCTGACCCCCAGACCGATTCTATCTGTCATTTGAATGTTAATTAAAACATTTTGAATTATATTATGTTGTATTTGATTTTGTTCAGAGTTACTTTCACAAAAATGTGCTTAATTGACCAATCCCCATGATTCTGTTACTAGTCTGACATTAGTTCTTGAATGTGTGGTTGTCAAGCTAGCTGTCAGGATTCTAACTACTACAACAAGTGTTATGGTAGTTTCAGATTGGAAAAAGTAAGTGGATCAGTTTACCCCCAGCTGGTTCAATTTACCCCCTTGATTTCTCTGGTCTATCTCAGTTTGCCCCTAAGCTGGGGTAAAGTGAGACACAAGACCACTTTTTAAAAAACAATCATATTTTCTCTGCCCTTTGTCCTGAATACATTCTGATCATCGCTAGGAAACACCCTGAATTAATGGGAAATGTGTACATTTTACTCATATATCGTTTTAGCTCACTTAGAGGGGTGCAAATGTAAAAAATGTCTCACTTTACCCCACTCTCCTCTACCTGGAGGTTGCAAAACGGTCAAAAAGTTGAGTGTGGAACTATGAACACTTCTCCCCCTCAATGGTCGCTATCTTGACTATGTATCGGAAGGGAGTGGGGCACTTTTCAAACTGGAAATGGCAGCCAAGGACGTAACTACGCAGAACATCACCCATTAAATAAATTAAAGTTATTATTAACATGCGATTTTTAGCACTAAACATCACAATAATAGTTTCATATATAATTAATTCAGCAGTCTGTAGGCTATTGTTTTGGTACCATGAGAAATAACATGAATGCTAATGCTAGCTTGTTAACTAGCTAATTGTTACTTACAGTCATGTTTGATTTGACAGTAAACTGTTGAAATTCGTGCTGTACACCAGTTCAAAGTGTACTCTGTGTACTAGGAGGAAGTGTAGTAATGGAAGTATTTAATTTGAGAGAGACACTGTTTGTTGTCTGTCCACACAGATATCACACTAATCAAATCACAGGATTGAAATCTTCACACCTGCTAGGGAACACTAATATAGCAGCAGAAAAGTAATCCAACATTAATTTCTTTTGATTTGATAATAATCATTTTAATTTGACCAAATTAAGACACCAGTAAACAGAAATGAATTTTAATTTCAGTTTGACTGAAAAACTACTTTATTATAGTTTTATCATCAATAATATTTTGATCATTGTAACTGATCTTGTTATTACTGGTCCTGAAGTGAATGTTTGTCTAGGTATTAACAAGCTGCTGGATCTCCACTTTATTTCATTTACTTCTTTTAACTGTTTATTAATATTTTATCACTGCACAAATAAAATAAACCAATCTTTAAATGTTCTTTTTAGATTTGGTTATTTTTTCCTCAGAGTCAGTGAACAGACTACATTGCAGCTGTTGACATTGCCATGGCAGCTCACTTACCCGCAGTGATATAATTGTGTCCGAAAAGAATGCATGCAGGCTCTGCACTTGCCTTTTGAAATGACAAACAATGCAGTCTGCACAACTCACCACCCATGGTCAACATATCGCTGATGATTCATTTTCAGCTTGTGCTGGGCAGTTCTTCTTGTAATCTGGTTTCTGTAAAAGTTAACAGCAAAAGAAAATGTCACCAGCGGCTAAATGTAATCAGCTTTTAGAGAAGTCACTCTGGAAAGAGTCATTAGATTGAACAGTTCCTCATGCAATATTTAATCGAACAGGTTTCAGTCAACTTAGCTAAGAGTGATGATTATTGAAAATGTAAACAAAAAAGAGACGATTTGGTGGGTTTGTTGGAGATTTGTTACAGCTACAGTGTCACTACAGAGGATGAACAGCCATATGTATATATATGTGTGTGTGTGTGTGCAATAGAACAATGGCACATACACGGTCACATGTACAGTATGTCTGAGCACTTAAGTTACTCTGTCTGCTTCTTTTAACCATGACACAGCTTTGATTCAACATGAGCAAGACAGAAAGCAACATTATGTATCGCCTTCTATGTTAATCATCATGCTGTATCTGAGTGTGCCATTTGGTACAGTCTGTATGCTTGTCTGTCTCAGTAATTGTGTCTCTGGATATACAGTATACTACAGAGGACGTGTGGAGCACTCGAGCGTAATCTGGTCCTAATCCCTGCCAGAGGCATCCAGCAGCTGGATATTAAAGTGCTGTTTTATTTTTTTATTTTCCTCTTTCTGTCTCACGGCTGCAATGTCACTACCTGCCATAACAGCAGCAGAAAGGACACTGCATTTAATCACAACACCAGCCTTGCCCTCTCCACCTAAGAAATAATTATGGGTGTATCTGAGGTCAGAGAGTTTCGGTGGAGTCTGTGTGTTTTGAGTTCACTGAATCGTCAATCACGCCTTCTTTTAACTGCTCATTCATATAAACCTGCTGCAAGATCGTCATCACACAGGGGGAACACAAGCTTTCCTATGATATCAAATGTTGCCTTTCTTTGTGAACGTGTGTGCACGAGTGTGTCTCCTCTGCCAATTTGCATGACTGGGGAGATAAAAACCCCACCGCCACGGGTAATTAATAAATCAGATTGCAATGATGGAACACTGGGAAGGCGTTGTTCCATTAGTCGCCATCCCCGTCCTGTTCCAGTATCTTCCATCTCAGCGTCGCCGTTCACGGCTCCCTAATTAAATTGTACTTTCTGTCGATTGTGCTCATTACTCAGGCAAAACCAATCAGCGGTCCACAGCTGGGTCTGGCGATGTAGATAAATACAGGAGTAAATGTTGTGTTTGAGGAACACAACATGGGGTATGTCGTTTGCCTCGATTGCGGAGACAACACTGAAGCACTTCCCTCAAGGCGTGTTTCAGCCCAGAAATGCACCGGAGAAGAGTCGGTGCTTTCTTGAGTCCAAACAGTCTAGAAAGGCCTCATCTACATTGAAAACACCAAAAGCAGGGCAACAGATGAGAAGTGCCTCATGTTCTGATGTGACCTTGCCTCTCCTATCTATCAATAACATCAAATCACAGTATAAGAGTGAGGACCACCTGATGTTCTGTAGCCGTACCTCTTTCTCTCTCTCTCTCTCTCTCTCTCTGTCTCCAGTGCTTTATTGCTGAAAGTTTTTCTTGTTATTTGTTTCTCTTTGTATTCTACTTCCCCTCCTGCCACATGACTTCCAATCTCACCTCTCTCCACCTCACTCCCACACCGAGTGAGCTGCATCTGTGTGTTGCTTCACTCGCGTACATCAATGTACAATTGGACTCGTGACAGACTGCGCTTGTGCTCTCTCGCTCCTTTTCAGCCTCAGAAGATAGCCGGCACTTTTAAAAGGAGCCCCTTAAAGCTTTCTGTCAGTGTGCTGGAGGCTTGAAAGCAGAGAGGTCTCTGCGGTGTTGATGGAGGTTCTACCTGATAGGATAGGCCTTTTCCCCCAACACCTCGTCCTGCCTGACCAGTCAACCATTCCACTTAGAAACACGCCGCTTCCACCTCAACGCTACAAAGCGATAGGAGGTATGGGGGGGGGGGGGTTTCGTATTTGAAGAGATGACAGCAGGTAAAATAGGACTGGCTTTTCCATTAATGAGAGTTTTTGTAGTTAAAATGAGGGTCGCAGCAGGCGAGTGCTTTGCTACAGAGCAGTTTGATAGATAGCCAAAAGTCCGAACTGTCCAGGGAAAGAGTTTGGAGTGAATCTGAGCTGCCACTTTCAAAGGTATTCTGTCTTAAATCCACAAAGCTGTGAATTTGTCTCACAGTATTTGAAGGTTGGAAGATTGACATCTGCATAGCAACAAGAGGGGAATGATAGCTCAGGAGCTGCACTTTCACAGTTCATCAAAGAGTTAAAGGTAAAAATTTACATTTTGGTAAAAACGCTCCCTTCTCTTTGAGAGCGAGATGAAAAGATTGATATCAGTCTGGTGTTTGTGCATTAAACACAGAGCTGGAAGCAGGACATGTTTAGCTTTGCTTTAGCATAAAGACTACAAGCAGGGAGAGAACCCAAGCTTGGCTCTGTCCAAAGAGAAAAAAATACACCTTCCAATAATATATGTTTTTTTTCATTTTGGTCAAAGCCAGGCTAGCGGTTGGCCCATACTTCCAGTCTTTAGGCTAAACACATGTTGACACCAAGCTCCAAACGTGAAATTGCTATAAATCTTCTTGTCTCACTGTCAAATAATAGCACAAATAAGTGTATTTCCTAAAACTGTTAAATTATTCATTCAGGCCCATTCTGTTTATTTTCTTACCTTTTTTATATTTGTCCCGAGAAAGGAAACAGATGAAACTGAGCCATACGATTCGGCTGTTGGTCTCTGAGTGTACCCGCCGGGACAGTTTGGGGTTAAATGTATTGTGGAAAGAACACATGGATGATGGTTTGCTGGGGAAAAGGAGAGCATTATTCAGTCAGTTTCACACACACATTTAATTTGCCAGAAAAGTCTCCCCATCAACCACACACACACACACACACACAGAGTAGGCTTTACATACACACCCCCTTTGGAAAAGTAGGGTGCTCAGCATCTCTCGCTGAAAGACAGAAAGACAAGTGATGCAATGTTTTGCCCGTCACAGTCCTAGTTGACTGGTTCCTGTGTCTGTGTGTGTGGTTGTATGGGAGGGGGTTGGGGGGGTTGTAAGTGACAGGGCGAGATGGTGAGAGATAAATAGTCACAGTGAGGGAAGCGATAATGGACTTTTCTTGTCTGCACTGTGTCGGCGTCTGCAGACGGCGAGGCCAGAGCGATGACAGACATGCTGATGTGTTTAACTGCTCTCATTCACCGAGAGAGAGAGGGAGAGGGGATGAGGGGGGAGCAGAAAGAAAAAGATGCTGATGCTCTTTAACTCCCTTCCACATTGCCATTGGCAACAAGACCTCCGTCGGCGCTCTGACAGATGCATGGTAATGAAGCCTGCTTTAGGTGAAACCCGTCGCCGCCTTCTCCTCGCACATTCACAATCTGTCCCTCTCTCTTCTTGTCTCGCTTTCTCTCTCTGTCACACATGCACACCTATCTCTCCATCCTTATCACCATAAGGAAGAAGTCAGCATGAGAGGAAGGGAAAGCTGGTAGAAAAACATGAGCAGAATAGTCATTTTTGTGACTTTAGGATTTTAAAGATTAATTGACAAACAAAAACAACCTATTTCCTCTCTTTCCTCTTGTGGTTTATATAATCATGCAAACAGTCTTGGTTTCATTAGTCCAGATTTTAAGATCAGTCTAATCTGCCTCCATCCCAACACAATGAAGGTGAATGTTTGCAGTGCTTGACAATTGAAAACTAGTTTCTACTGAAGAAATAGTTCTTTTTCTGTGGATTGTCTAGAGGGACACTCTCCGTAAAGGCATATTGTTGTTGTTTTCCAAAAAATGACTGACAGAATACGTTCAAGGCTTGGACAGACATGAACCTCTCCCAGTTGATTCATCAGCGAACACAAATAAAAGTCTACTGCCGTAATAGTACATACTGTACTTCAGCTACATACTAGCATATTGGGGTTTGAGCATGTACAATGTTTGCTGTGATTTGATTGATTGATTGTTGATTTAGTGTGCCAGCATTAAACACAAAGTACAACTGATGTAGATGGGACTGTATGAAAATTTGACCAGATGATACATCAAGAGATCAAAGTTATTACAATTCATGCTCTGGGGACCATGAATGGACCAAATTGTGTGCCAATCCATCAAGTAGAAGTCAGTAAGTCTGAACTTTAAACCAATTTTAGCACTAGAGGAAAAGTCAGAGCATGACCAGCGTGGTTTCATGGCGGTCCATTGGATAGTTGTTAAGCTGTTTCTCTCTGAAAGGACAGGAAAGTATCATTATCCTCAGGGGACCATGAATTTCTTCTTTTTATAGAACTTTTTATATCTTGCTTTTTGATTTAACAACATGCAGTAGAGACACAACAATCACATGACACACACAAATCTATCACAACCAACCAAACAGCAACAGTGTCATCGCTAACAGTTATAGTAATTGTTAGGTGGAGTAATTCATTCTAGTAATAATGATGATAACAAGATAGCAGGGGAAATTAATAACAATGATACAGTCAAAGTTAAAAGGGTCAGAGACCAATGGCAGAATGGGAGTGATCCCAGTGGGACTATGAAGTTCTGTACAAAGTTTTCATCAAAAAGTTGTTGAGATATTTAAATTTTTCACTTTGTAGAGATTTACATACTGCAGTTTAAATCAGTACACTTTAAGGATTCTTGGCCAGTTTTGGTTGAATTTCATAACGATGTCGTGACCTTCCCAAATTCCAACAACCACCTTTTATGAATTTGATATTTGATATTCGGACTCATGCTTCTGACTGAAATCTTTAGAAAGAGCCAAAGTGCTAAATAACTCAGCCCCAGAAGTAGATAACCTCCCTACATACCACATCCACATACTGTGACGTTTGTAGTGACACAGTCTATTAATATACATTTCACAACTGGAACTGCAGGATGGACCACACACACCCTGCTAACATTAGTCACAGAAAAAGCTAGACTTCAAACATCTGATTTCTTGAAAGCCAAGTTAAAATAAAATCAGTGGCCTTAACATAAACCTGTAGGTTGAGTAAGTTAAAACATTTAACACTTTGAATATATTATATAATTGATTGATTTTAATTCATTCTTGTGTCATGCCCAAATGGGCTTATAAGACAGCACTAAAAGACAAAGAGGCACAAACCAGATACCAGACACACGTAATGCTGAACAAATAAACCATCCTGATGCTTTTTCCAAGCTTTAGAGACAAAAGTAGAAAACTTATAACTTTAAAATTAAACAACCATTCCATTCTGTCATCATCAGAGCACCAACACATCTCTGGTGTTCTTATCTCATCATAAAAGGACAATACAGTAGAAGATGTGGTTCATTTTATATTACATGACTGTTATTAGTAACATCTGTGCTTTTCCTACTCTGACAGGTCAAAATGTCTGCTGTGAAAAAGGCATCTCTCACAAAACCTGGTTACATAAGACATATGGGTAAACACTAGAGATAAGTGACACAACATGTTTTTTCTAAGTTAAGTGAACTGACCCTTTACAGACTTACTTTGCTCCTATTAGCAAGAGAAATAGAAGTGAGAGCAGAAAAGAGCGAAAGCGAGAAAGGAAGAATCTCAGTTGTCTGATCTATTGGTCACTTCATCTTCTAACTGGTTTTCCCTCGCCGTGCAGTTCGTTTGTCACTGCCACCGCAGGCTTATGTCTCACTTTCCAGAGGAACCGTGTGTGTGTGTGTGTGTGTGTGTGTGTGTGTGTGTGTGTGTGTGTGTGTGTGTGTTTGCATGTCTGTGTGTGTGTATGTGCTTTCCACTAGCCAAGACAGAGACAGATGGGCTGACTCCCACTGGTTACATGTGTTTGCTCTTCGTCAGAACGCTCTGCCAAGAGGTCTGGACCTGCATGCCACTGAGGGTAATGCTCTCTCCCAGTGGCTGCTGGGTTGCTAGTTCAAAACCTTGGCCTGCTGTTTCCCTTAAACCGGCCCGCAGGGGTTGCAGCGGCCGAAACACGAACAAGTCTAGGAAAGTAATGGAAAAGTGCAAAAATGCGTTTCTCTGGCACAGATGAGAGAGATAGAGTTAGTGTTGGTCATGCTTGGGTGACACAAGCGCACACACTCAAAGAAAAACACCCCCTTTTTTCCCCTCACTCACTCTAATTATATAACACACCTGTCAGACCTTTGCTAATCCACTGTTCAATCTACCCATTATCCACAGCACCTGTCCATCAAAAACCATAGTGACCTAAATGCAGTGACAGCCCAATCAGCCAGAAGGCAGTGACATCAGCACCATGTAGAAACTTAGGAGAAAAAAAAACAACCAGTGTTTGTAAATCCCTGTGTGACACAAGTGCAAGTGGAACTTTCTGTCCCAGTTTGGGGGTTGACATTTGTGAGGTTTTTTTTTTTCTTCCTCTGGCATCAGCAGAGGATTTGTGATGAACAAAGAGAATGAACGCTGGATAAAGAGCTGAACTGGCCCGCAGAGCCACCGTCCAGAGGGGGAAATAGTTTTGTTTGATGGGAGTTGTGTTTTAAGCCCTGCGGCCGGCGTTGAGTTTAACATCTGCTCTGCTGTCACACTCAGGGACGAGGTGCACAACACTGTGGCATGTTAAAATACGGCCTGCTGCACACACACACACACACACACACATATATACAATCAGTTGGAGACATAAGCCTTGTTCAGACTGCCAGCTCAAATACGTTTTTTGGCATATGTAGATTGTATCCAGATTGATTTGAGAGTGTCTGCACAGCTAAACAACCCCAAAAAACACATTTTTTGGAGGTGGTTTGAAACGTAATTCCAATCAAATTTCTACAGATGTGTCTCAGTCTGAAAGCTCCTGTCTTTCGGGTCACTCGCGATTCAAGTGCATCAGAGCAGCTGAGCAGTATGGAGGACAACATATAGAACAACAGTTAGCGGAGGAGTTTGTTTGGAAGTCAAGTTAATGGATTTTCATCAGCGCATATAATTACGTATGTCGTTACCACAGCAACTCATGCAGACCCCACTATCAGAATAAAGTTCCCTAAACAAGAACAGACACACACACACACACACACACACAGTGGAATATTGCTCAAGGCTTCCTATGAAATGTTACAGTCTGTCCTTGGAAGCGGAGTATAATATGATGTAACTAGTGATGCAGAGTGTATATAAGAGTACAGGTAAACATCTCATCTACTATCAGCTTGATGTAGTGTGCTGTAGACTGAAAGAAAATCAACATTTATGTCAGGCTCACTCTGCTAAACAAAGGGAGGGTCGACTAATTTGGGATGCCTCTGCCACATCTGTGAAAACAGTGAAAACAAGTCCTGACAGATGTTAAAAGTCAGATTTTGAGACGACACTTAACATGTTAAAAAAGACAGAAACGTCAAAAACAACAACAACAAAAAAAAGAGGCTATTTTAGGTTTAGCCATATGGGATGTGAAAACGCTTTAAAGCTCGATATCTTAGCTTCGCTTTGACAGAGCGTCTTTACTCCTCGCTTGCATCTGGACACTTTGCTTTACCGAGTTGACAAGTGTGAAGTGTTATGAATTCAGTTATCTTGCACGTCTTTGCATCAGCTAAGACGAATGTGTGGGGTTTTTTTGGGGTGGGGGGGGGGGTGGGGGTGTTAGAGTTGAGCTGGGGCGTTGATGTTTTTGGGAAGAAACACAAATGAAAGAGAGAGAGAGAGAGTGAGAGAGAGACCTACACACTGTAAAGTTATTGTAATACACATCATGAATCACACTACAATCTCTAAAGATCTCTCTGAATATCTGAGTGTGTGAGTAAAGGGTGTGTCTAACAGTTACAGGAGATCAATTCACAGGCAGCCCCTGGCTTTCTTCCAAGGTGTGTCATCACCTCTAATACACCTCTATTTTAGCTCACACACACACACACACACACACACACACACATACCATGCATAGCTATTTTGTGGCATACACTCTCTATTTACAACAAACAGCTAAATGGAGTGGAAAAGCATCCTTGCGTGGACCGAGTTACTCACCGCGTGTTGCCGAGAGAAAACAAAACATCCCATTGTTGTGTGTGAAACAGTTATGCAAAAAAAAAGAAGAGCTCTACCTGTTCCGAACAAATGATGTTTTCACTGCAAACAGGAGAGAAATGGACAGATGGTGGCATGGACGATGTCTCAGTAAACAGAAAACAGGAGAAGAATTGGTTGCCAGAGTGTAAACAAGCAGGTGGGCAATGGATTTAATCATTTTTTTTCTCTAGGACTGTGTGTGTGTGTGTGTGTGTGTGTGTGTGTGTGTGTGTGTGTGTGTGTGCGTGCATCTGCGAGAGCTTCCGAATCTGTCAATTAAGCGAGAAAGCCGTTGGAAATCCTGGAAGGTGAGCCTGAACGAGGAGGAAACCTGGGTAAAGGTGGTTTCTATGGCAACGGCTGCACTTGAAGCAGTTTTCCCCCTGCTGTACCCATTTCACCTTTTGCCTGCGGTGATGGTTTCCACATTGCACAGCCCCCTCCTCACCCCATCCCCTTCCTGCCCCCCAAAATAAAAGGTTTCCTGCTAAGTGATAACAAAGAACCACGGGGAAGAAAACCTGATGCATGGGAAAGGAGTCGCGAAGATGACAGCGATGACAAGCTATTTCTGAGAGTTCGAAGCCCCTTCACGGTCTCAAATTGAGAGGGGGGAGGGGGGTGGAGAGGTGAGGCAAAATGGAGCATGTGATTGTGGGGGGGGGGGGGGGGTCCATCAATGGCTGCAATAACTGGCTTGTCAGCAATTGAATTAAGACTCTTGGAAAAACACTCCTCCCCGTTAAGCTGAATCCATTAATTGCAACAGATGATTATACGGTTATTTTGACCACTCAGCTGCAAAGGCAAAAGAAATCAATGCAAACATGCTAAAGGCTTCTTGAGCAATATAAACTATAAATGCCCCCCCCCCTCCCCCCTGCTGCTCCCCCCCTCCTCCTCCTTAGGTGACAGAATACACTGTTGGAAAATCTCTCCTCTTCTACTTGGCTGAAACACACGAGGTTACTCTCTCTTATTGTGAGAGTTGAATTGATGGCTGTTGTGTATGAGCGGCGCATTCAAGTGTGTGCGCGCGTGTGTGCGTGCGCAGATGGTGCTCCAGCCAATTAGAGACGGAAAGTGGAAAGGGAGCCATTAGTGCGCAATTAGCTCTGATTGCCTCAACATTGTTTTGGTGGGCTGCAGCGCTCTGTGAAATGACCAAATGCTGCACCGGGCCTCGTGCTCCCGCTCTGGCCGCTCAGACGTGGTTGATGCTCACAGGCAGCCAGAGAGAATGGGAACAGGCGACGATACGTTTTCCTGTCACCATCGCACTCTTCCTGATCCCGCTCCCTCCGTTGATCTCCTCCTCATCATCGCTTTGGCTCCGCTGTTGCTCTTGCTCAATATTTGCCTGATTTCATACTGCTGCCTCTCAGTTTCACTCTGAGTAGTGTCTACTTTTTCACTTAACTCTGCTTCAGCAAGTCTTTTTTTTCCCCACTGTCTAATTCACTTACTCGTTACCTCTCTGACTGAATGACTTTCTAGGCTCTGTCTCATGAATTTCATGAATTCTTTTCTGTCTTCTTTTTTTTGTTTTGCCTTGAATATTACTTCCCTTGAAATTCAGTAATGGCCTTTTATTAAACACCTTTATTTTGCTGTTTCTGTATTATAACATTCTCTTTTCTTCTTGACATATCATTCATTTGGAAAAAGAAACAAAGACACTTTATTTGTGAAATAAAACTCCTCAGACATATAGTGGGGTGAAGAAAAACCCACATTTAAAAAAAACTTATACAAGAGTCAAATTCTGCATGAAGTGTTTTAAAAATGATGCAAAAATAGTGTTACATAACTGTTTCTCTCTACACTGCTGTGCACCCAACTTACCGTCTCATACTAGCTTGTTTCATTCCTCACTTACCTGCTTTGAGACCATCCATGAGTCACACTACAGCGTCCACTGCTGCCTGAAATCTTGACATCGCATTCCTAATCTTCAAAATGTGGAAACAGTGAAGAAATTACAGAGAAGGCGAATCGTGCTCAGACAGTAGTTAGCTCACACAATGCACGTTGCGCTACTGTTTGCACAGCAGCTAATGCTACTTTCAACTAGCCTAAACTCCTTCCAAATGCTGAAGACGTTTTATCTACAGTGATATGCCCTAAAGGTATTATTGAGAATAACAAATTTAAAAGGATGATGCTGAAAAAGACCCATATAGCATTATTGTAGTGTGAAATTCATTCACCAGTGTGACTGTTTACCAGTGCAGGTGTGAATAATTTTAATTTTGCGACGTATTTCTGATTCAGTATTTGAAATGAACGTGTAAATAACTGATTCATTTTATTATGAAAGGAATGGTTTTACAAATTAGACATTTATTTGCTTTCTTGCTGAGAGTTAGATGAGAAGATTGAATCATGTCTGTACATTACAATAAACAAACAGGACAGTAGCTTATCCACCTACCACCACCACCTCTAATGTTCACATTAAACTGTGTTTAATTCACATATAGAAAAAAGTATCAAAATGACTAGATTGAACTGTATCACATCCTCTAAGAGGAACAGATATACACGCTTCTCTGCACCTGAATTGCATGTAAAGACCAGATTTGCACATTTCTATGCTCATTTGTAAAATCTGGTCATTGGATAAAAGATTGCATTTATCACTGCACCGGCTGGGATCAATAGTACTCTTGTGAAGAGCGGGGGTTAGTCAGCAAGGACACAGTATGATAAATTGGAGAAATATATATGGAAGTGCAGAAAATGTTATTGGAAAAAAAAATGAGATTTACCACAGGGGTGTAGTCTGACTGTTCCTTTGATATTCAAAGATATTATATTTTAAAACTTATTAAGAGATAGAGCAATTTTCATACCGCAGACGTCCCTCAAGTTCCTACTTATATTTAAATTTGAGTGTAATCTTGGTGGCTGTTTAGGAAGCGGCAGTAATATCAAAGATTTTACTGTACCTTCTAGTGCAAGTGTGTGTGTGTGTGTGTGTGTGTGTGTGTGTGTGTGTGTGCATCAGGGCTCAGCAGAGGCACAGATCTTTTGACAGAGCAAGAGTTGAAGATGACAGGGAGCCTCAGCACCGGGGTAAATTTAGGATCCTCACCGAGCAGCAGCCTTCCTGCTTTTCTCTCATTCTCTGCCATCTATTTCTGTCTCTTCCTCTTCTTCTCCCTCTTTTTGTCTTTCACGCTCTCCATATCTCCGTCACACCAGGTTCCCTTCTGTCTCCTTCAGAGTCAGTTGCTTCTCGGCGGGGTGGGAGTAAAGTGTTGATTGGTACCATGCTGGCAAATGGCGGGAGATTGGAGGTAACCTGCTGATGCGAGCTCATGTTGAGCTCACACCCCCTTTCGGCCTGGTCTGGCAGGAACAAAAGAGATGAAGCGATGGCAGGGGGCTGGAGGACAAAAATAAAAACAAAATGAAATGCCACTGAGTAAGAGAGACACTTTCAGCTCGTCTTTATTGATGCGTCAGCCACAAATAGTCGCTGCTTTGTTTTTAGCTTCACTTGCTTTTTCCAACCCAGAGTCTGTTTGTATGAACCCAAACCATTGTTTTGTTGTATTTGATTGATGCATTGGATTGCAATTACAGTAATTTTGAAAAATTGAAAGGATGCCCTCTGGAGTGAAAAAGAAAAGGCCTTTTTTTGTTGGCATCTTAGCCTTTTATTGATAGCAACAGAGCTGGACAGGAAACACAGGGATGACATGAAAGGTCTCAGGTTGGAACCGGGAACATTGTATTGCTGGACGATGCTGTAGAAATAATTTCTATACCATGGGATGGCACATGAAAGGAAAAAAAAACATGAAAGTATGAAAGACAATATGAAATAA
Organism: Scomber japonicus; assembly: GCF_027409825.1. Taxonomy (NCBI): domain Eukaryota; kingdom Metazoa; phylum Chordata; class Actinopteri; order Scombriformes; family Scombridae; genus Scomber; species Scomber japonicus. Next base: position 23,935,359 of record NC_070592.1, on the reverse strand, counting down.
ATGCAAAGGGTCAGTTGGTGTTGGCAGTCAGGACATAAAATGTGGTGTTAAAAGATTCAGATCACTTGCCTTCTGATCTGAATCTAGTCCCTGCCCGTCATTCATAAGATTTTTTAATGTTACATTTCTATCCTGTTCTCATATGAAAGGCCAGCCAAGTTAAAGGTTAAACCATTGAGATACGTGAGTGATTTGAACCCACAAGGGTGTGAAAAAGCCTTAAATTATTGCACATTCATAGAAGTGCTAAATGCAGCCAAGGAAAGGTAGTGAGCATGTGCCAGCTCTACACATTTTAATGAACGGCAAAATAATGTCAGTATAAACTGAATTATAAACCTAATATAGACAGAATTTCACTAACAATTACCATTTACGTGTGCAAATTAGTTAGGAGGCTGAATGAGGGCCAGGAGAGGAGAGAGGTGGGATGAAATGGGGTAGAATGGAGATGAATGATGAGCCAGGAGGTGTTGTAGCAAAGAGCCCCACCTCACAGTGTCAGGAATTAATCTCTATTTCTTTACCGATTCCCTGCACATTGCATCATGGCGAACAGTGGCGACTATTTCTTTTTTGTACAGGAACATAGCCTCATGTCATGAACCTAATCAACCTGTTGTCCAGTGTATTGTCCTCAGTTTCTCTCTATGTACACACCTACCCATACATGTTTTATTCAGAAGGAGCACTCCAAGTGTTGAGACAAAGATGGTTAAAATGGTCGTTCTGTCCTTTTGAAATTTGCCATTAGTGGATCCAATTGTCACTGTCTTCAAAATGCTGGTTGCCATTTACAGTGGATTGCAATTCCAACAAAGAAGTGTAGTCATTTACAGTTTATTTAAATGTACTTTGTAATGTATTGTGTGATGACCCTGATGAAGCCCACAATCTGAACGTTCGTCAAATACGCAAAAGTTCCTCTTTTAGCACGAAATTAACCGCTATTTGTTACAATTAATTAGGATGCGCACTCCAGGCTTAGAGTGCCGAATCATTTGCAGTCAAACGAGGTTGTGCATTTGGCGCCACGCTGCTCGTGAGCCCAGGGATTTGTTGTTGTTGAAGGCAGCTGCCTTTTACAAAGCCAACAAACAACCTTGTCCTTTGTTCGTGTCTTTGCTGTCTATGGTGTGGAACCCAAAATACTTCCACACATGACTTCTCAGATATTTTGGAGTTGTGATTGTCGTCCTCCATTTTTAACAAAACACTACTTGATTGACAGCTTAATAGCTTAAGTTATCTTAATGCAATCGGGCATGCAACAGGTCAAGCTAGTTAAGTTTTAGAGCATCCTATGCTGGATCACAAAGAAAACTACTTCAAATGGTTTGATGTGTAGAATGCAGCCTACAGCTCGAAATATGAACTTTTAACCCCATGAACAAATGTTCAAATAAAAATGTGTAATAAAAAGTGACAGGGCTATCCAATGCAAGTGTTGAGTTTTAACTTCTTTAGTGTATGTTTAGTTGTGTCTTATGTAGTTGTAAAATTTCATCACTCCCCCCTAAGGAAACTCTGAGCTCAGTAATCTGAGTATTCTCCAAACCATCACACTAGATGAGATAAATGATTTGAACCAACTAGCTGTGAAAAAGCCTTAAATGACCATAGTCATAAACGTGCCAAACGCTGCGAGGAAAGGAACAGAGCGCACACCACCTCTACACCCAGAACACTAAGCCAGAGGCAGAAACATGAGGATTTGCTAAATGTCAAGTGACTAAGGGGGCTGTGTGACTTTTTCTTCATTTTTCTAAAACTAAGTGACTAGTCATTGCATGCTGGGGAAAAAGGCTTTGGGTGTTTTCTGTAGAAAAAAAAAATTAGAACAGAGGATGGGGAGTATGTATGGAGTTATGGAGGACAAGTAAGCTTGTTGAACTCATTGCCAGTTTTCCACTCTCTCTCTCTCTCATAGAGAAAGATTAGCTAGTGCGCTATAAAGGTCACAATGGTGTAGTCCTCTTTGGCGATGTCAGCCGTGGGATTGGATTGGCTGGCCTTCAAAGGGAGGGATTACCATCGAGCCGGAAGCTAAAAGTAAACCAGCGCTGACGGCCCAGTTCGCAGCCAAATGACAAATTACAGCTGGTCTGGTTAGGTCTGTGGGCCAGGAGAGAGAGTGTGTGTGTGTGTGTGTACATATGTGTGTCTGTGCTGTACCAGACAGATGAAGACTCCTAGAAGCTGGCTGAGTTCTTACTCCATTATACAGACGAGTGCCTCTATTCTCCCCCTGTCTCCACTTCACACACAACGCACACACACACACACACACACACACACACACACACACACACACACATACAGAGTTGAAGTCCGCATGACTCCACCGCCCCTCTGCCTCCTCTGCCTCCAGGACAAAGACATCAACCCACACCTCTAATCTCTGACATGCAAGCAGGCATGCCCTTCAAAGCCAAAGGAAGTGGAGCAGATGAGACAAAGATGGACACAGCAGCGGCGATTGCTACACGAAGCCACGGGAGACAAGCAGGAGACATCACCCATCCCTGTTTATTCCTATTCATCAGCGCCCTGTCAGCCACACAGCTTGGCCTTGGCATTGTATATCTACCTTGAATTGAAAGTCATGAAAATGACAAGATCTCTGAGGATGGATGTAGTAGCAGTATTCACCTGCATACAATTAAGTGTGACAGCTGTCAGTAAGGCAGATGAATAGATGAAGCTGAACACAATAAGCAATCCCTGTTTGGAAGGTTTATCTTTGAGTACACAGCTAATTATCACAGCGCTAATTGTATTTATTTGCCTTTTGCCATACTTTGGCTCACTGACCGCTGACAGTTGAGCACCTGAGACAAAGCTCGCTTCTCCTTCCAAGTCTTCAGTGTCTCTGTCAGTGTCTGTTTAGGGGACGCCTGAGTGGGCTGCTGTTGCCTTTACACTGTTGAAAACTGCTGGGAGGTCACAAAGTTAAATCAACCCGCCATGACTCCCAATTTCCTGGATTTCAGCTAGAATGCACCTTCCTTTTATCTGTCATGTCCTGTAAGTGTAGTTTCATACAGGGCTTGCTTGGGGAGTAGATAAATAAAGCACATCATTATAAATTGCTTTTATGTGTTAAAAAAAGAATAATGGATACAAATAGTGTGAAAATTAGGATGAATGAAAGGAAATAAGATACTTTGTACTATGAATTCACAGATATGCACACCGTATGAGTTAATTAAGAGAAAACACTGTATATGGTTGCAGTCAATTCCCAAACCCACACTACCAGTGAAACGCCCCCAACGGGGGAAGCACACACAGTAATCCACAATAATGCTCAAATTACCTCATTAGAATTCATTCATGTGGGATGTGTGGAATGCAGTCGCTTTCAAATAAAATGATTTGAACATTATTCTGGTTTTACTACTGCATATGCTTCCCTCTTGGGAGTGTTTTATATTATAAAAATGAATGATGTTAACACTCATCTGTATATAGGCTAGGTGTACTGATGAGTAGTGACTTAAACGTGACTTTTCAGGGAAGGGGAGGAGATGCCGACCTGGTGACGGACAGTGCCTCAGGTAACCCAAGTCTTTCATGTTTCGTACAGAAAGAGCACACCGAAAATACTCGCTCGATAAGCTTGAAAGGCGAAAGTCCTCCAGTCTCCAAAAGGCCCTTTTTCACGGCTGATTTGTCATAGAAAAAAACACAGGTGTTACTAATAACATTAACGATGCTCCATTCAAATGTCACAATAAGTCATGACAGTGTGACAGTGAGCCAGAGTGTGTAACACTGGGACCTTGAACCTGAAGCAGATAAATGGAATTCAGCCTTTTTTTTTTTTTAAATTCACACCTGTGCTTTTCCTACTGTGACACGTTTTTCAACATGACAATCATTTAAATGTGTTGGTGTGTGACTCCGCTCACGTGAAGCTAAGAAAGGAATTTGAGCAAGGTGGTCACAGAGCTTACAAATCCCTTCCCTCTGCTCAGCCTGAGACACACAACACTGACAAGCATGAACACACACAGAAAACCTATTGCTGATACTGTAGGATGCTGGAGAGGTGGAGGAGGTTGAAGGATAAGGCTGGTGGTTGTTTTATATTTTTCTTACTGATGAACAATGACTTGATCCTACTTATAAGTATTGTGTATCCAAAGCCTGATATGTATTCTTCCTCTGTGCTGTATTAAAAAAAAAACCCACATCATATAAGCCACACTGTTGCACTGGGTGATGTGCTCCTTCCCCACAAAGATCACGGTCAACGTAGTTTATTTAGAAACTGTTAACAATGCATCATGTTTTCAGCTCAGTGTTTGCTACATATAACAGCTCTGCACACATTTGTTAAGAAAAATCACCAGTCATATCCCAAGTGTTTTTCTCAAGGGAAAAATTATATCATTATAAATAATAATAATAATATTAATGAGAAGAATCAAAGCATTTAGACAAGCTAAAAGTCATTCTTAAATAACCCGATAACATCTTAGAAACACAGTCGGTTGTCAGGTGAGTTTTTTCTTTAAATCTTATAATATTTGCCTTGGGAGCGCAATATGCAACTTTCCAGTGCCTCTCTGTGCTGTATGTAATGTTTAAAGGTGAGGCCTCGGGAGGCTGTTGAATGGGGCAGGTGGTTTAGCTTCTGCTGAGGCATACAGGTGGGACGCTGCTGGCCACAAGTTCTAGTCTCTTCAGTTGTTGCAGTTTGCCCCGCCACACTGAGAGCAGCAAAGCCAACATCACTGACTCATCCTTCCTCCCTCTCTTCCTGTGTGTGTGTGTCTCTTTTTTCTTTCCATTTCAGCCATCTACAAAAGAAAGGGTTTTTTTTTTGAGCGTGTGTGCAGCTCCTGAAGGCATGCACTCAGTTTTTACACACATATAAAGTTGAACATGGATGACCTAAGTTGTTCCAGGGCACTCAAACACACAAAAAAACATCATACATTTCTTTTTCACAAATCTGGACACGTATATGACCAATGCTCGCTTTTAAAGCACTCCTCAAAAACTCTGCAAAGCATCAGCTGCCCTGTTCACAAACCTATATGTGAAATATAAGTGGGTAAGTACTGTACGTGCCCAGCATTCTTTTTTTTTCTTTTTTCTCCCGCTCTTGATGGGAAAAGTGAGGGGAGGCGAGTAAATATTGATGCACATTCTGTTCCCTCTCAGCCTCAGTCCATCTGGATCCACAGTGGCCTCTGGAGAACAAACAACCTGGAAGAAACTCTCACCACTCCCTCCGCTCGCCGCCTGCTTGTCTCCCTCTCTTTGTCTTCCTATCCATCGTTCCCGCCGTCCCTCGTTAGGTCTCTTTTCTTTCTTTCTTTCTTTCTTTTTTTTAAACCGTGCACTCCACTCTCCTCCATCGCAGTCCTCCGTGAGACACTTTGCTCGCATTTCATGTGTGTGTTCCCGGTCACAACAGATGAATTATAGATGAATATCCATGAAGCAGAACGCCAAAGATCTCTCGGTGCAGTTACACACACACACACAAAACTATACGGCCCTGAGCAAGGGAAACGTTATGATACGGTCATTTAACAAATGCTTTTATCGTAAGTGAACAGTAATACGTGACGTATTTTTAGCCTGGACCTCAAGGGGCTTTTGTCGATTGTCGGCATCCATGAAAGCAACGTGGAGTTTACTCTGCAGCCAGCTGAGATGTTGCTTCAACGTCTTATTGTTTCTGCTCAGCTCAGTCCATATGTAGGGCAGAGAAACAGAGCCGGAGGAAAAGATGTTCTATTCCCTGTTATCTTCTGTTGGGAAAATAAATATCTAAGCATGTCCAAAGTCTCTGAAGAATCTGAAGTATTTGAGCGAGCCATCCGTGAAAGTGAATAGTAAACGCGGTCTCTGTCGTCACATCTCCCTCACTGCCCAGCCTCTTTTCCCCGGCAAGTTTCTCCCTCTTCTTCTTCTTCTTCTTCCTTCTTCTTCTTCTTCTTCTTCTTCCATCTCTTTTATTAAACAGAATCAGTTTTTCTTGTCAGAGTTCTCCCTCACTCCATCACTTTTTAATAACCCTCCTCTCTTTAATGAGTTCTGTTATGTACACAGGGGGGCAGCGGCTAGGGGCCAATTTGTGATTTCACATCAGATCAGATCAGAGAAAGCTACGAAAATAAAAGAGGGGGAGGCAGCAACACACACACACTATCTCTCACACAACTTCCTGTGTGTCTCCTCCTCTTCTCGACTACGCTCGCTAGAGAGAACCCTGCTTCTTATCTCAGCAGGCTAGGGAATAGCGGCGCTCCCCGAACCGCCATCTTGGAAGCAACCGCTGGAACGGCGAGTCACCGGTGAGAGCTCCTCAGAGGGTTAAACGTGGAGAGAGGGAGCAGCATGGAGAGAGATAAAGAGGAATGCTGATTGTGTGCTTCCTTGAAGAGGTTGGTTAACTTCACACTTCTGAATAGGCGCTAATGAAGCTCTCCTGTTCTTCCTCGCTGGGTTCTGCAGCCCGGAAGAGTTGCATAGAGGTGAGGGATTTGGTAATGTGATGCAAGTGAGAAAATTCCTCGAGTTTAACATCAGAAACCGACTGGATTGTCTCCACCGCACATGACCCTGACAGTGTCATAACCTCACAGAATTGCCCTTGCCTGAGTGGAACTATTTGTGTTGTGTTTTCAGGGATGTCTACAGTTCTATCACTCTGTAATCTTCTATTTTTCTTGAGGATGTCCATATATACTGAGAAGACCTTGCTTTCTTCACAGAGATATTATGATTTTGAAATATAAAAGATCTCAAAGAGTTCCAGACATAAAGTATAAACACTGATGCATCCACTTACCTTTGGTCATGTAGTGTACATGCAGGAATTGTTTAAATATTGACAAAAAGCACTGTATTTCATGGAAAGGTTTTTAAAATGGGCCAGGACACTCCTGAGCAGAATGGCTTTAAGGTCCAAATTTGAACAGGAAATACATCTTGTCAATTCAGAAATATTAGGAGCCTCAAGATGTCTTATGTAAGAAGATTTATTGAACGCTTAATCGATGAGGAAGACATCTGATTACAATCAAAGTGGAGTCTTGACTGCTGCTCAAAAACTCTCTGCATGCCTAGTTAAACTTTCAGAGAAGGATTTGCTTCTTCTTTAGCAAAGCTTCCCCTGAGAGCAACCAGATAGAGAAGTCGTCCTGACCCAGAGAAGGACAAGCAGCCAGCTGTATGGAAAAATCCCCTCTTGTTGATCGCAACAATAATTACCATAATATCCTTGAGCAGGAGTACAATACATCTGCCTTAATAAATCAAATATCATGTGAATCAAAGTATACCAAGATTAATGTGAATATTATATTACAATTAAGAATTAATAATGCAATGTAAAATGAATAACACCCTAATACCTTTAGAAATAAAACTAAACATCTCATTCACCTGATTCTGAGAGCAGCCAATTAAAGCTAAAATAATTCCCATCAATCAAATATATGGCGGGGAATACTCAATCAAAATAACCATATGGAAAAGTGAACGGTTATATAGCGTAGAAGATTCAAAAGTATTCAATTATTGTACTGATTCTAGCGACTGTAATATTTAGTGAATATCTGAAATATGTACTAAGAAACAAAGTTGCATACATCCATGTGATCCATATTATACATATGAATTGAAAATATATTCAAACACATGATTGAATTAGATTTAACTAAATATATAGTAAAGGCCAAAATAAAAACAAACAATATGCTTTCCTACTTTACAACCTGGTAAAACATTTAATTAAATGATTACTGCATCAGCATGAAACATAATCATAAGATGAACTATAAGAAGGAGTCATTAACAAACCAAAAGAAAACACACATATGGCAAAATTCTAAATAGTGTTCTGCAGTTACAGTATGATGTTTACCACTTAGTTCATATACACAAGGATACACTTATGAATCATCATCCATCTGTTAGGGTTTTTTCTTCCGTCCAACATGGTGAAACATACATAAACTCATTTGTAGAGTGGCTTGAATAGCAGTAGTCGTTCTCTTCAGGTTTCTACTTTTTTCTAGTTCCTGTTTTCTAGTTTGTCTATATGTCAATACTGGTGGCACAATCAATGTGGTGAGAAAGAGTACACATGGTGTTTTTCTGAGGCAACAGCCTAACACAGTTCTACCTCGTCTTACCATTTTCACTGGTACCACTATGTGAGACTGATCGCTCACTCAACACGATGATTGTGTAAGCAATAGAGAAGGGTTATTTGTCCAAGTTGTGATTGGACCTACACTAACTTCCAAACGAGGCTTGGCCAGTTGAAACTCCTCAGCTATATTTACAATTGCCCATTGTGATGTGTTGACATCCATATTCTGGTTCTTGCAGTGGCTGGCATGGACCAGAAGTCTGGACACGTGTTTCTCCCTCTCTCTCTCTCTCTCTCTCTCTCTCTCTCTCTGACCTTTGCCAATGATGCTGTTGTCAGCAGCACCTGGAATAGTCCTTTTCCACCCAAGAGACGAAGACACTTTATCCAGAGAGTTGATTAATACAAAAACCAACACCAATTAGTCAGTTAGCTGACATACTCAGTCAAGTATTCATCAGTCCAAAGAGCGTTTTTTGTGGGGTGTCAAAGGAACTTCCCATTAGTACTCCATGAGGATAAGATTTGTAAATATCATTAGGACATACTTGTCAGTTAAAGGTTTTCTATTGACTTCACATTTTATTATTCTGCAGTCCCTCTGAGACATTCTAGTCTCCTGGACATGACATTCATTGATCTTATTCATTATTTCATTTATCAATTTATTAATTTTTTACTATGTTTATATTTACCTATTCCAATGGGATTACCATATCAGAACAACCCCCCGCCACCCCCACCCCCTCCCTCACAGTGACACAAGAAGTCTATTGTCACCCCAGGAGTTGATTTCAAGCTCTCCTCTGAGCATCTTTACTCCTGGATCATGGGCGATTTTGAACCCTCATCAGTTTGTGTAGAAGGTGGTCAGACAACAGTATGAGTTAGGATCCCAGAAATTAATCTAAACAATCATGTCAATGTTGCAATAGCACTATGACAAAGAGGAATGAGACAATGATGTCTTTACAATATTGTCATACTTCACTTTCAGAGCATCATAGGCTCAATGCATCAGTTTAAAATAACCGTTTTAGACCTGTTTTTATAATTTGTTTGGGCAATCTCTCTTTTATAGTCTACTGAAATACTAGCACTGTTACCTTTGCAACAAAGGCTGTCACTATTTATTCCCTGCACAGTTTATTCCCTCCCTTTTTTCCCGATGGCCATGCTTCATTCATCTTTGAAGAAGTAAAACTTTTATCCCTTTAATAGATTATCCACTACACTGTATGGAGACATTCATACTTTTCTCTCAAGCAACTTTTATTATTTCATGTTCAAACCTTTGCTTTATCTATACCTTGTTCCTACACGTGTGGGCTCCATGGATATACTGAGGAAAGACACTCAACCACATGTACAAAAATTGGATTTGTGGGTTGTGAGGAGCTACATTGATGTACCATGAAGGAAGAGGAAATGGCAGCTTGTTTGGCTGCAGAATCAGCCAACGCATTTCAACATGTCACAGGATCACAGGATTTCAACTTTATCTTTGGCTAGAATACAGGTTCCTTTAAGTGGATACAGTTTAGCTGCATGTGCCAAGGTACCATTAGGTAACACTCGAGCTTCTATCACTGCCTATTTTTATGCGTTAAGGCATAGCCAGCAAGATGTTCGTTATTGTGTCTGCAACAAATCTGGTCTTGCAGATGTGCTCGTCTCAATAATAGCAAGGAAGTCATGCTCATTTTATGCCTTAATCAAAGGAAGGAGAGCGGATGGATTTAAGGAGGTGAGCATTTCAAAGATATGTGGGAACCGGAAAGAATGAGCGACATGCTGCTGTCATATGCTGAGTAGGAGAGATTCTAAAAGAAATCAAATGAAACCCGAAAGAATGGGTTATCATTTTCTATGACAAATGCCATTCGAGTGTTCATTGTTAAAAAAAAAACGAAGAAAGCCTCAAACTTTTTAATACTGAATTAGGAACATGCACCAAATAGTCCTGACTTACTACAATTTCTCAATCATCGTGGTGACTGAAGCCTTGCCAACAAAGGACCACAAGCAAAAGTCGAGACGAGTAGTACACAACAGGCCTTCAATGAGACCCATGCCTCTGCACCAGGATGCCCATAACACAGACATCCCTCCCATGTACATTGTTCATGTTCATGCTTTCCATGAACTGCTTGTGGAGTGCTTTGTGCTTGTCCTCAGTCCATAGCACAGTTGGGAGAACAGATTGGACCATGGCTGCCCGCAAAACTGAGTCCAGGGTACGCATGAGTCCAGAGCCTGCAGTCTTTAAATTAAGAGCATTTATGATAAAGCAATGTCTGAAGTATGTTACTTCAGGCAGGCAAAACTACAGCTCAGCCAAAAAAAAGCTTATTGAATACACTTAGCCAGTCTGAAGTCAGAATGACAAGGTTCCTCAGGTTGAGAAGGTACTTGTACATCAACATACATCATTCTTCCCCCTTGTGTATTAATTGAGTTGCTCAGTTCAGAAATATCAGGAATCTTGGACATTGTATACAAGACATCTGGGTAAAATCAAGGTTCAGCCCTGATGCAATGAATCCTCTCAAAGTTTGCTGGAAAACTCTCTACATTCCTAGTTAAACTTTCAGATAAGGTTTTCCTTCTCAGATGGACTTGGCTTGAGACAAAGCGTATGACCAGATAGAGATATCAGCCTGACCTGGAGGAGGACAGACAGCTGGCTATATGGAATTCCCTTGCAGGATGATTAGCTTTTTAACCACTGTACTGCCAATGTAAATGCAACAAATGCCAACAGTGCTAAACAAGCTGAAATGAATGTACTGAAGACTGGTGCCAAAGATTATCTCCAAAAAAAAGGCCAGAAAATACTGTGGAGAATCAATGTGATACAGTAAGTACAAGAAAAAGCTGGTACTTTGTCAGTGGATTTACCAATTGTGCTATTTTGTTGCATTGTATTTTAGAAAGATGATTTAAGCCGCTTTTAATACCAACCAGAGTTTTTACATTTTTCTTAACCCTCAAGGTCTGGGTCCACCACAACAGCACTCACCGTCCCTTCCAAGGACACCTGAGCAGGGGAATGTTTATCACACAGGCTTGAACTCATGCCGTCTAATTAAAAGACAGCCCACGCGCCTCTCCACTCTGCTGCCACTTCAATTATGAGAGGCTTGAGCTTTGTTCCAGAGGCTTTGGGTTTCTCCACTTTGTCTGTATAGCACAAGAAAACATCAACTTACTTTGAAGACCAGACAACTAAATTTCATGGTGCGGGGGGGGGGGGGGGGAAATTAAACAAATGACTCAAATGTTACAGGTTGAATATTCTTATGTGTGTATATTTGTGTGTGATGCAGCTCTATTCACCTCTTTTATATGCAGCGGTATGAAGAACATGGCTGCAATGAGAGAAATGCAGTGCTTAAGAATAAAATAACCAGCAGCAGATTATAATAAATACCTTCATTTATCATTCTTTCCTTGGGCTCATTTGGGGAGAGTTTTAAAACCTTAATATCTTAGTGTGCCCTTTGGCTATGTATGCTCTTTATCTATGACTAAAGGTAAACATGGAGATTTTTTTTTTTTTTTTTTTAAATCTCCACTGATGTGAAACTCCATTCACTAAATTGTTGTTTTTTTTTCTTCAGCCAGAATAATAATGATAATGTAATACTTTGTTGATCCCCGGGGAAATTCTCTCTGAGATTAGAGGTCAGGGCGAGCTATAGAAGAGCATCCCTGGAGCAGGTCGGGATTCTTTGATTTGCCAAGAACACAGTACCAGAAGTGGTTCAGACGTGTGGTTTGAAAATGTTTTCCAGCTCAAGGTCCATGTGCCCTTCCATGCAGTAGGCTGCATGTTCAGATAGGAATTGTAGGAATGGGTAAATGCATGACTTAAATTGCTTAACTTGAATAAACCAGAACAGTAAGCGTAGGATTTCTGTACTTAATACTTCAGAATCTATGAAATCAAATAACAGTTATTCATATTTTGAGAAATGGTTTGTGAATGTGTTTGTACAGGAATATTTTTTACAGTGAGGTGGGACAAACTCTGAGAGATGGACACACAATATATGATATATATATATATCATAAATATCATATATATGATATAGTTCATCCTGTTAATTTATTTGGCATAAGCATCAGTTCTGGTCAAACTGGCAGTGCTGCTTTCTGAAAAGAATACAGGCCACATCTGTTTATTATCAATGTGTTTTTGTTTTTCTCTTGGTATGTAAGGATTCAGTATGTGCATTATTTAAGATTTTTAATTGTATTTTGTACACAGGCCACAGAGACAGATTTTTGCCCCTGCATCAGATGAAGACCACCTGTTAAGTATCCACAAACACCCACCACATCAAACTACATACATCCCATATTAAGTTGACCCTTGATGCAGCTGTTCCAATCTTCTCTATATGTTATTTTTTAGCCAGATAAATTCTTCATTTGGTTTAGCTTGTTAAAGACTACATGTTAGTACTCTGCATGAAAGTGAGGGTCTGGTAAAAATGGTTAATGGTGTAACAACACGTTTTTGGTCAGAAACAATTCACTGTTGTCACTTTATTGTAAAATGAACATTAGCACAAGAAATATGTACATTTTGAGTGCTATGTAATAAGTAACATATTTAGAATTGAACTCCAGCTAAAAGATCATTTTTGCCCCCCTGGCGTTTTCAAATGCATGTAACTCTGTTTCCCAGCCAGAGATGGAGAATTAATCAGCAGGGTTTATTAATCATCTAGTGAATTATAGGGTGTGTGAAATAAAGGGGGAGGGGGGGGGGGGGGTCATTATACATTTAACCATAGAGGAGTCGTTTTTACACCTCATAGAAACCACTGTATAATGCTGTAGTCACATAAAGCTCATATAGTACATCCGGTTGCTTAGTAACACCAATTGTTTAGATATCTTTTAGTAAGCAAGCTTCCATTTCACGAGCTACAGCTACATTTGATAGAGGAAGAATTGTGGTGCAAAAATGTGCAGTGTGTATGTGCAGTGTGTGGACAGTGCATCAAAGTCTACAGTGTGTGTGTGAGTGTGTATGTGTGTGTGTAGATTTCTTAGTAGTGTGCATGCGTACCTCTCTTGCTGAAAGAGTTGGCAAGGCACAATTCTTTGACTTGGTAAGAAGTTTGTAAGTCTGTTGCTGCATGTAGGAATATTCCTGTTTTCATGCATGACTTCAGTGTTCTTGACTGTATAGTTGCTGTGGAAGCTTTGACTTCCAACTTTTCTGGGTGTTGCTGTTACAGTAACAAGCGAGAATGGAAATGAAAACCATAACGCTTATTTCTGCTCAATGTATGTATATATCATATCTCTGTATCTATACATCATACATCCAAACCCGACTCGTCAGCAGTTATTTTAATGCACACAGATAATTTAGCACCACCATAACATATATGATCCATGAGTGAGCAGATGAATGTTGCCAAAGCTGTGTGCGTGTGTGTGTGCGTGTGTGAGCAAGCAAGTGCCCCACTTCTTTATTCCCACTATAAAACACGTATCCAAAATTCGTTTTCCCTCTTCTACAATAATTAAATAATTTAATGTATAATTATTATAATGAAACAGCCTTAAGCGATTATAAAATGAACAAACCCCATGAACTGAATTATGAATAGTTATTTTGTCAAGTCTTATTTATTATTTAAAAAGTAGACAAAACAACTTAACTGTTTCAAGAAATGACATCTTTGTGTTTGCTGACGCTGACACAGCAGGGGGTAGAAATGACAACCTAACCCCCCCACCCCCTCTTACCCTCTTTACCCCCTGCTCCTGCCAGCAATTCTAATGAAAGCACTGAAATAAAGTGGAAGCTACAGCCTCATACAGATAAAACAGTGCTTTCTGTGACACTCTATGTATCAGATTCTCCAAAAACAGCCATTTGGGATAATACGTGTGTGACATGGACCAGGAGTTCCACACTGAAATGCAAATACTGTCTGTTATCCTCCTCGCTGTGTCCGGCAGGTCAGCTATTATTACCTGGGTGTCATTTCCTCAGCCTATATGGATTACTCCCTCCTGGATGTGTCTCCATATGCAGCAGTGTTTGAATAGTGTCTGTCATCAGTTGAAGCATTTCCTCTCTCCAGCTGTCAGTATTTCTCTGCTTTTCTGACCAAAACACTGAGCAGGATCCTCAGTGCCACTGTCATTGACACTCTGAGCACTGTTTTCTACATTCCTGTCCAGTGCTCACAACTTATAACTAACTTCATCTTCAAATCTTAAACTGTAGAATGAAGCTTCTGTACTCCCACAGGAGCTAGACTGTCCTAAATCCAAAAAAATGTAAATACAAAGAAGTAGGCCAGCGCTCATGTGTAACTATCTATGTGTAATTACAGTACATGTTTTCATTGTTGGTTTGCCTTCAGCAGTAAAAGTTCCATGCCAGCGTTGATGCTGCTGCTGCGGTAACATTAGTGGACATTTGCTAACATCCTAAAGCTACATTACTGTTCTATTCCGGGTACATTAAACATCCTTCCTGAATTTGAAAATATACATTTGGACATATGTGATGCTTCACAGTAACAACAAGCTGACTCAACAAATTGAAAGCTAAATAAACATCACATTAAATGTTTACCATTATTATCTACAGCATCTTAAAGTACAATTAAACCCCTGCAATGGAACCATCTGACCTCTGATTGGACAGATTGACTCTATATTGTTTCCATATATAAAGATTTTGGTTTGTTTTGATGGGGGTTGTATTTCTTTTTTTTACCTTTTCCAAAATTGCAGGAACAAAACTGTAAGGAATAGATTAGATGGTGTGTTTGTCTGCTCTACAAACGTTAACAACTTCTGTGATACCTCAGGTTATGTAAAAAATAAAATAAAATAAAAAATCAAAAATCCCACTTTACTACTAGCACATAGACTGTGTCCTGGATGCTGTCCAATCAGAGTTTGGGCTGTTTTTTTGTTGTTGTTTTTTTCCCTCTGTCTGAAATCAAGGACCCATTCTTTTTGAAAATGACTGTTCTGCCATCGTGATCAGTGTGAAAGTGCATCCTGGATTGAAAAGCTTGACATGCATAATTTTGCATGTAGTTAAAATGTTTATAAGGCACACATATTTCTTTCTCTTTTTGTGCTTTTTGACTCACATAAATGTTGTAGCACACAGATGGCTGTTTACCTTTTAATGCTTCAAGCCCAACATCATGGTATATATATATATGAATATAAATAGTGGTAACAAATTGTTCATTGGCCAAGTTCACTCCTGAGTTGACGCGGCACCAGGGAGATTGACACGTCTGTCTTCCAGCCTGGTCTGAAACTGACTGAACCAGGAGAGACAGGGGAGTGATGGAAAGACAGTCTGCTCTGACCTGATGGTGTCATCTGTCGTGAAAAGGCTGTGGTGGTGAAGTCTGCCTGGATGCATTTATCGGACTCCGCAGGGGCTCCACAGAATGCCTGAAATCAAAGGGATCAGCGACACGTTTCTTGCTGAAGAAGTACAGACATCAGTTGGCAGCCTGGCAGAGATGTCAGGGGTTCTTGTCTCCAAATGGAAGCTTGAGAAGCAGTATCAATAGCTGTGTAGTTGGTGTTTTCTCTGTGATTACAGGAGATTTGGGACACCATGTGTCCAAAGTGTTCTCTAAAGGGCCAAGAGCAGCAGCAGCTTCTCCTTCCAAAGATTACACCTGGTGATTTTGCAGATTAATTCTCCGTCTCTGCCTGGGAAGATCAGCTGCAAGAGGCTGGAAGGAAAAGCTGCCGTCTCTTGAGCGTCCACGGCACATATTTGGATGCCGCTACTGTAGAGCGATCTGGGTTGTGAGAGAATGGAGCGAATCTGAAGCCAAGGAGATGATGTAATGCACAGGCATGGGCTCCTCTGGCCACAGAAGGATGGAGGAAGTGTGAAGTGAGATGACACATGGACAAACATCATGTCAGTGACATGATGATGGAGGGGGCCATAATGGAGACTTTCATCACCTCAGTCTCCATTTCACTCCTGTCAAACCATGTGCTAGTGAAGGCCACAAGCCTGGGCATGTTTTCTGCCATCAAAGCCAAAGAACAGGTGAGATCCTCTGTCGGAGCGAAGCTAAGAAAAAAAAATCAATGACATGATGAAATGAACAACTATAACAATTACGGCAATGTGCTTGACTTCTCATTTTAATGACATCCTTTTAACAATAGCTACAAGATATTTTATTTGACATTATTATTATGACATTTTTCATATCACTATATACCAAATTAGAAAATGTTCACTTTACGGTTTAATATCATAAAAAAGAGGTATTACAAATAACCTGCTGTGATGGAAAATTAAAAGGTTTTTCAAGCTGAAGAATACTGCTAAGAATAAAAAGAAACAAAATGATCTTCACTCTACACTAAGCTAGATTTCTACATTCCTTTCAACATGTTGTTCTCTTCCTCTCTAACATCCAGTGATCTCTGCCCCACCCTACATCATAAAGCTGTATTTTACCTCTCCTCTCTTTCTATGTGGAGGATGTTTTCCAACCTCTCTAGCTGGAAAAAAACTGTCTGGGCTGCAGCCCAACACCGGCATGCAGAGCCAGTTGGGTAGTTCACTCTGCCAGGCCGTCACCCCCGGATCCCTCCGCCACCACCTCCTCTCCCTCCCTTTCCTCCTCCTTTGGTATTGGGGTCACGTTTCCCTCCATTGACAGGGGAGACTTCTTTAGCGGGCGGATTAAAAGGCCTCCAAACCAATCCTGATAGGAGGTGTCTGGCAGCTAATGTTGCTGGGTGATATGTCACAACGCTGAGGAGTGGAGAGGAGATGTGGGGGGAGACAGAATAGGAAACTTCTGATTGGCTTTGACTGCGTGTGCAGGTGTGTGTGTACATGTATCTGTGTGTGTGTGTGTGTGTGTGTGTATTGGAAAGGGCATTTTCCACTGACCAAAGATGAAAGGATAACTGTTGTTAGTCTCCTCTTATGATGGCTGATTAGAGTGATGCAATCGACTGAAAGGAGGCCTCCTCACACACAAACAACCTTCATACCAAATCATCTTACCCACGTCAGTGTACTAAGATGTGAGGACACAAACGCACACACACACTCTCACACACACACACACACACACACAATCTGGCTGAATCGCAAATCATCAAACACATCCATGTGACTTCATTTAATCTTTGCATAAGAAAACAGAAAACTCCACCTTAGTGACAACTTCCAGATCACCAGCTGGCTCATTTCAGCATCACATTGAAGTATTCTTTGTTAGTACAGAGTAAATGATAAGGGTGTGTGTGTGTGTGTGAAGTGGTTATAATGTTGAAAGGGTGGGTGGGGGGGCACTGCTCTAATGGCAGATGAGTGACCCAGTCAGAAAAGGTCAGTAACACTATGGGACTGATGTGGCGAGGCGGCCTCCACTCACCAACTAATTAAATGTCAGTGAGTCAGATCAGGGGGAGAGAGACAGAAGATGGGGGGGCTGGAGGAGAGAAAGGAAGGGAAACATGGGAGAGAGTGGGAGAAAGGTAGACAGGGAAAGGGCCTTGTTGTAAGTGTCATGTGTTATACAAGATTTCACTTTTTGTCAGCTGAGAGTTCAGAGAGACACACTTTCGTAAGGTTTGTCCATGTTAGAGGTTTGTTGCGTAGTGACCTGCAAGATGTTCTTTTTCTTTCTCTGTAGCTATCTTGGCACTAAATGTTCATCATAATTGGGTTTCTGCTGTGTACCTACATGTATTGAGATAGTTTGAGGTTGCCATGTCACAAATTACGTTAAAAGAACTCCACTGACCGATTGTCCAACTGCCATGATCTCTTAAAGTGGACATCAGTGATGATCCTCCACACAGCCGGTTTCGGTGTTACACCTAAATCTAATTGCTTTCTAGTAACAACTACTACTGCTCACGCCAGCAGGCTACATGCAAATAATGGAGAAACTTTGACAAGCATATTTGAACTGTTCAGTGAGACAGCTCTGCTTCATTAATTTGGTACGTTTGCATAACCCTTGTGTTTTGCTGACTTTCACTGTTTGAGGCCCCAAAGATCCCAGTAGTGAGTGTGCGTAAAATAATAATAATAATAATAATTGCAAAGTCAACCATTTTTTCCCTTCTGCCATCATTATACCTTGATACGTAGAAAACTTTTTAAGTGGTAACCCATGGCCACAACATTGGACTTGTTCATTTGAGGAAGATGACAAGTATAGGAATGACCATAAAGCATTGTTACTACACCAAAATAGTTTATGTATTCAATGTTATATGAGCTATGCATTTACATTTATACTCCTTTTGTTTGGCAAAAATAATGACAGACAAATAAAAATGTACATTGTGTTATTGTACTTTCTGTCATTACGTATGTTTGGGATGAATCAGCAACTTTTTCATGTCAAACTCCCCTGAACTGATAAATTAGACCACTGACCTCCATTTGATCAACTACCTCAATATAGATATTCTGACAATATTGTAGGACAAAATATTTACACAATGAGATTTTTGATAAATAATCATCAGTAATGTGGATATACTGACTGAGTGGATAAAGGCAGATAATACAACAGTCTGTTAAGCTCAGAAAATACCATTTTTACTGTAATGTCCTTTAAAAGCAGGAAAAGACAACACTTATTCCATATCTCCATATTACGATATTCAAAATCTAAGACGATATCTATAAAATATCACAATATCGATATAATATTGATTTATTGCCCAGCCCTAATGGAAATATAATGAATATACATGATTCCCCTTTGTGCCTGGGACCCACTAGAAAGACCCCACTTTGAAACATTGACTTAGACCAGAGAGAGATCCAATTCCCTGTTTCCTATTCCTCTCATGGTATATGATACAGTATGAACTCCAACACCTAATTCAAAATAGACTTATTTGAGATTAAGGAAGGTAGTGAGTAACAAAAAAAGGATACAAATACCATAAACCATAAAAGTTAAAATAATGTAAGTAAGTAATGTAAGTAATGTATGTAAGTAATCTGCTGTCCAAAGCTTCTGTGTTTCATAACAGGCCCACTCAGAGTGATTGTGGTTCTCTTTAGAAAAATAAGTGAGAATTTACTTTCATTCATTTGGCAGAGCAGGGTATGTACAGATTAGCTGGTGCATATATAATATCCTTGTTTTTTCCATTTTAGACTCAGATTTTTTAATAAATTTAATTTAATTTAACAATTGGTTTAACAGTATAAAGTTCACCTAAGCTGAACTCTGAATGAACTGAATCCAAATTTACTTTGCCTCTGCGAGTGATTTCACAGATCATAGCATTTCCACTGAATGACTTGATTTTGGCCTGACATTGCAGCCCTAATGTTTCAGCATTCCCAATGGACACTGATATTGTCAGGCCATGCTGTGTAAGAGATGAGTATATATACCGCCAGATGTTATGTATAGTGTCACATATCTGATTTAGGAAAAATATGGCCCCAAACATAATGTTATAAGGATCACTTTTAGTTGTGCCAGGTGTGAGATGATGAAACACTGCAGCCACTAATTGTAGTTGCTTTCCTCTCACAGCAAATATCCGGCATGGCTCAAATGATCCCTCCAGGCACACATGAGTGATTTTGATATTGCTGAAAATCTTTGTGCATTTCCTTTAACTAACACAGAGTCTCGGAAGGCTCCAGCTCGCTCCCGCTGTGTTTGTTTTTAGAAACAAGAACATTAGTTTAGGAGTTTAAGACCTGTTGGCAAACACTGAACTGATGGCATAGTTGTTCTGCATACATGCTGTGCAGTGTGTGTGCGCACGGTTGTCTGTATTATGAGAGCGAGGTCCTTACATTTTTCCTAAGGGAAGATATTGGAAGCGTCTCCTCTCCCTCTAAAAAGCTGTTGAATTATTCACTATGCCCCAGTTTCTGCCCATTAGGTTGACACACTGCTGGAACTCTCTTGCCTGGAGTAGTTGACAGCTTTCTTACACACACGCACGCACACACACACACACACACACACATGCGCAGACGAGGTCACACACACAAGCTCTTTCTTTCTTACGCATACACATACTTATATTTATGTATTATAAAACTCCAGCTCCTTTATAAAGGAGACTTTTTCTTCCTCCAGTTGTATAAAACGCCCGCTGACTTTGTCACATAGTCGTCTCTCCCCTACTGTAGTCCACTTCTTTCTCTCTTTCTTTTCAACCTTTTTTTTTGTTGCATTGCTTATTCCACCTTTGCTTTCACCGTCTCTCATTTCCATTCTCAGTCTGTTGTCCTGTCTCCTCACCTGCCAAATTGACTCCCAGGTTTTCTACAATGTATGCGTTACTGTCACCTTGATGTCCTTATCTGGGCAGTTGTTGCTGTACGGCCACACTCTCAGCCTAAATCCAACAGATGTGCTTGAAAACTTTTGACATTTAAATTTAAGCTAACAGTAGCTGTTAGCTGTTCTTTTGTCCACAACAATGGCATCACCTTTTCTTATAATATGCTGAATTTGATGCATTTTTATACAGCTAATATGGAACATTAGCATTCATTTGGAGTCACGTTTCTGCCCTCCGGGAGAATGTAAGAAAATATTCACTCTCCCTTTAGCTCTGTTTTCAGCTCACTACCTCCTGAGGGAAATGTCTAGCTCTTTGTTCACCAGCTAGCCGCTAACCTTATCTGTCTGCTGTTTGGTGCTAGACAGGTAGCATCAGAGAATTTCTAAAAGGAGGTAATTGTCCAGAATGAATGGGGGCCTGTGGAGCTGTAACCCCAAAATGTAACTTTTATGGGGTAAAACTTTTTTTCTGCCTATTTCTATCATGTTTTCAGTATAAGTGGTAGAGACAATAGATATAGTTTCATTAGATTAGCTTTTCATGGTTTTTCTGTAGTGAAATACCTTTATGTAAGTGTTTGTGGCATTACTTTACGGCATTCAAACTTGTGTGAGTGTGGAGATAGTTATTAAGGCCATCATGACTAGTTAGCAGCTATAACGTTAGCCAGATCTACATTTGGCTGTCAAACACAAAGATCCTCCTGGTTGTCCTTAACATGGTCATTCGACTTCATTCAATATTTCTACAGACTGATGCGGTCAAGGAAGGGTGTCCAACCAGTGTATGTTGATACATTGGCAGAATGCTACCGTTTTATGGGTTAAACCATCTCCCCTGTTAGAAAAATGAAAAGGCTTTATTCATTTTGATATATAATCTATACTGTATTTGCAAAAACTAAAATACAATTTGGACTTTTTTGTCTAGAAGTAGGTGTACATAATTATTTTAGCCATTTAGCCCCATTCACTCACATTCATTGAGGACTACTTTGTGAGTGCCCTCTAGGTGAAATGCAGCCAATTTCAGTGCAATGGCATTCATTTAATAGGAAGTGAACAGGCTTTCCGTGGAAGGGCTCTGCTTCTGTGTCCAAAAAATTATGCTAACGAGAGAGGAAAAAAAACGTAAAGTTGTGGGCAGTAAATTCAAAACTCTCTGTAGAACTGAAAGGAACTGCAGCTGTGTGATGATTCTTTGTGGGTTTCTTACCAAAAGCGACCCTTTTCCCATAAGTAGTCATGTGATCCATTGTTAATTTAAAAAAAAATGATTACAGCTGCTTTAAGTATGTTTGTAGACATGAAACTGAACAATTTTGTCCATTAGGAATCTCAAGGTACTATTTTATACTTTTATACTCTTCTTTATCATCTCTGAATCCCTCTCATCATCTTTCTAAGCCAATAATCACATCTTTTCCCATTTTTTTATACACCACTTTTGTCCCTTGGAGAGTGGCTGATGTTGTTTCAATAAACTCAATATTCTCTGAGAGAGAAAATGAATCACATGTGATGGAAGTCAATAAAACTTCTATGTGCTTTCCTGGATTGCACTGTTCAAATATTGAGCCCCTGCTTAAAATTTCAAGTCCATCTTCCGTGCCTTTCCCAGTGATGCAATCTGCGATATTCAAACCCAATAATTCATGTGCGGAAATGAATGTTTCAGTTATGCTAGAGGAAATTAAACTGAATTAATGATAATCAAACTCCAGGCACACGGTTGCTATTTCGGGGCCCGGCAGAATAAGCTAAGCTAGATGGATACCAGCAAATATATGTCAATCTGAGAGTCCTGCTCATTACAAACTGCTTACAAAGTGGGTTTTTTTTCTCTAGATGTACATTCCTGTGGAAGTTGGCTAATTTCTGCACCAAGAAATTGAATAAAATATCCGAGAAGGACTTTCTGATTGGTCTGGTGAGCATGTCTGGTTAATTGTCACAGCTTCCCCTAATGAACTTCACAATGGGAAGCCGCTTCATCTCTGTATCCGTTTTTACAAATACAGCTCTCTAATGCTTAAAGAAATCAATATTTAACACATTGACACTGTATGATGACTTGTTTTAATCACAATTGAACTTCTTGTTAATTAGTTTGGGCTAAATGAGCTTCACCCGTTTTTTTGATGATTTGAAGCAATCGATAATTAGGCCAGCTCTGGAAACGTAATGCTTTGTGCAGGCATGACAGGGTGCAAGTAGTTAAAAGCCTCTGCTCACATTCCACGTTCTTGCATATTTTTGTGAATTTAAAATTCCCAAATGAATTGTCTTATCTTCATTATATTCCTCTATGCCTCGATCTCTCCATCCTTGGTGCTAATGATGCGCCTGAGTATCCTCCCTCCTGAATCCTGTGTCTCTTTTTCTCTCCCTTTTCTGTCTATCCATCTCTACTCCACCTCCCCCTATGTCTGTGTGACTGTGCTCTAGACTCTAATGATGGGGCAATATATGTGTGGCAGTGTGCAGCATGAGGGTGTCTGTGTGTGTGTGTGTGTGTGTGTGTGTGTGTGTGTGTGTGTGTGTGTGTGTGTGTGTGTGTGTGTCTGTGCAGGATATGTCAAGTCTGAAGGGCTGACAATGATCTGTCCACCTACAGTGCAAGCCGAGCACCCAAGAAGGTGTTATTATAGATTATTATGAAATTCACACATCACACAGTGTACATGATACATAAAAACATGCAGGTGATTAACGCTACCACAGGAAAAAGCAAAGCAGTAAATGCTTCTAATCACAGCTAGGGTTTTTTCAACTCAGAAATCTAAAATCTTTGGTTATGTTCAAGAATATAACAACCAATTCACATATCTGTGTTTAAACCGTGGTCATGGCCCGGGAGAGGTACAAGCATTTTTTTTAAAAATATGACACAAAACGCTCAAAGTGGTTTTACAACTGAAGGCTCTGCTGCAGCTGACCTTCAATTAAAGTCAAAATGGCCCTCATTCATCAAAGCATCTCTGACACCATGAGAAAACTGCACCCTGAACATTGTAAAAATCACAGTCACAAAATGCAGCATGGTAGATACAATTGCTCATGCTCATGGCTACGTGCATAACTTTTTCTTTTTTTTTTTTTTTTGCTCATGGCAGTCATGTGGAGGATATAATAATGTGAACACATCAAGGAGATGTGAGTATCATGTGTCTAAAGAGGGGTAGGAGCAGCTTTCGGTTCTAATACTGCATCCTGCACTGTGACTATTTCATAAAGGAGCTTTCTTCAAGAAGGAAACCTCCAGTGCACTTCAGGATGAAGGAGCTAAGAAATCTTTTTCTTATAAGGGTTCAGTGATTCAATGATGTTTACATTGTAAAGGCGCAATGATGTTTACACTGGGTGTTTGGGGAGGCAGAAGAGGTCTGACTTCATCCTGCTGTTGATGAAACCTGGTGTGAATGAGGCGTGTGATAATATTAAAATACATAGGAACGTCAAAAGGAAGCAGTGTTTACTCAACAGGATGGAGTTGGTTCTGTGAAATGACCCTATGGTCCTCAGTCACCAAACGGGCATACAGGGCAATCTGAGAATCCAAACACCAAGCAGAAGGATGATAAACAAAACACACATCCACTACTAAGCTTTACAGAGGGAGGACGCAGGACATCATGTAGCTTTTTCATATTTTTTCTGAGCTCCAACCTTGCTTGTTTTCATATCAGCAGACGAAAACTAAACATTTTAACAGTGTCAGTAGTAGGGCAGTAGTATCATTTAAAAAATGACGATACCTGTACCAATCCAAGTACCCTTAAAGTGATACTGATACCAATTGAGTAATTCATTTGATGTCATTCGATGATATTTTGTGCGCTTTCCTTTATCTGATGTAACAGGCGTGTAGTGTAGCCACACTGTAGAGCGTTTAGGTGGCATCTTGGCTGCTGAACTGCTAAGCGCGCTAACTGAAATTCACTGTGACTTCACCACCACAGACGGGTTGTAGCTGCTGTGGCAGTGGGCCAATCACTTGCGTTGATTGGCTATGAGCAAGTCCATACAAATAGTCATATTTTCTAGCTCTGGGTGCAGAAAGGATTGACTGCAGGTATCATTTGGGAGACGTTTCTATACTATTTGGTATAGAATTATTTGAGTCGAGCACTAATACCCATCCTATAGTCAGTAGACATATTCGGTCAACACAATGAGAAACTTCAAACTCTCTACTCAACACCATGTGATCTTACATCTACACCAAGCTTTGCCTTCAAATATCACACAAAAGCCACTGAATACACATATACAGCACAAAACAACCATTACACACTGGTGAGATCCATTCGAAACACTACTATAAAAACCTGTTACTGTAATGAATAATGGCGCTCATGGTTTCCCCCAGAACAATCTCTATGATAAACACAATATAAAGACACAACACATGTAAACATGTTCAATACAGTAAAATAATGCCCATCTATTTTATCAGTACAAACCAATATATAAAGAGAAATCATTCTGGCATCTATTCTGCCTCAGGTCTTCATGAATCCATTTTTCCAAAACAAGTGAACAGACCCATGATAACCTTTGTTATGTCTATCCTGAGGTTCTGATTGGTGTGTGAACAGTTTTGAGTCTTAGTGTTTCCACCTGGGTGGCGTGTTAATTGGCTTCTAGCTGTCATGACCTGAGCACATGAGTGAAAACAGGGCAATAGTGTTCATAGTTTTGGGAAATGAGTCTGTCTTTTGGTAGATGGGGTCATGGTTTGGGGTGTTTCGTTAATAGGTCCAGTTATAGAGTGTAGGCGATGGAGAAAAACTATTAGGCTGAGCTGCAGTCTGACAGAAACAAAGAGGAAATAGTTTAGAGTTAGATGCTAAAAAATGGTTCATGACTTAGGTGGGAGGAGGTTAAGAGGAAATGACAGTCAGAGAATATTATCCTGATCTTGGATGATGACCTGCATAAAGATCCTGAGGCAAATTAAGAAAATTATCTACTGAACTGAGCAATCACACCAAAAAATGCCAATTTAAAAACAACAATCTTTATAATTGGCAATCCATGACGATGATAATATGGCAGACACAAGATATTCCAATAAGTCTGTTTTATGCTGATTCATCTCTGTAACACATTTAACTCCAAATTCATTCAGATTAAGGTAGTATGATGTGTATCTATCTGTATATTTCTATTTTAGAGAAAATTTCAAGATAAGTGGGAGAAAGTTAGTGAAAATGACAAAATCAGTCATACGTGCCACCTAAAAATGAATCTGCTCATTGGAGTGGGTCTTCATGAGGCCCATTGTGCACTGAAGGCATAATTTGGCTGCTATGAATATAAGATGATTTTATACTCTATATAACTTTAGCTACACTGCTCAGACCTTTTATGTGTCTTTCTTTTTACACGGACTTGGTTGGATAATAGTCTTTCCATTAAAGTCAGGCATACATACACAGTTTTGTTGAACTTGTGTTGTCAGTCTTTGCTCCAGACTTGTGTCTGACACATCTTTACAACCTTTGTAGTCATGTCTAAAACTGTCAAAGCTGATATAACTGTAGGAAGAGACAGTTTGAAGTCTGGTTTTGCTTTAAACCATCAAAAAGAACATTGTCTAGTTGCCCACATTTATATTTAATGTAATGTTCCTTGGAGACACAAGACATTTTAGTATCGGGTTTTACTAAATAAGATACAAAAATATATGTAAAGGATTTTGGTTTATATTCTTAGTAAACAAATAAGAAATAAAACACATTTTCAATGAAGTTCATGCTTTAATTGTTAATCTTGTGTTGAATCTCTGGCTTAAGTATTGTAGAACATGTTTAATCTGTTTAATCCACTTAATCTATTATTGTCCTGCAAGTGTGTGTTGTTTGTGTGTGTGGTTGGCACGCACCCTGCAGATGACATCACTACATTTCAGTCAGGACACTCACATGCCACCTAAAAGGCTTTAACAGTAACAAACATTTGAATTTGGTGGTTTGGTTCTGCTCAGATGCTTCAGAAACAAATCTGTGTGAAGCTGACACAAACTGCCCCCGCCCCTCTTCCCCACCACCACCACCACCCCTGAAACCTTGGGTACACAACATTTGAATGAACAAGAACACACAGAGAGAAAAACATTCTGATTTCACTTACATCTAAATGCTAATGCAGGAAGAGGCTGGGGGAGTGGAGGGAGTTAAGTTTAGTGGGATGCAGTGCCGAGAATCGAAATGACATCAAAACTTTTTTTTTTACAGCACAGTACAGGGATCACCTTGTTTAAACGGATAGGTCATGCTCATACGTGATTGGACAGTTTATGGAACATGCGTATATTAAGCGGCTTGGCAAGGCTCCATTTAAGGCCGATGCTGCGAGTTCTCACATCTCTTGGGATGCAGAGCTTGTGTCCTGATTATCAAAGCAAATTATTCGAGTGTATGAAAGGTACAGAGTGACTTAGTAGTATTGGATGTTGCTTCGCCAGACTCATATATTAGCAATGGCCTCATTCTGTGATCTGTGCACTCCAAACATAATCAACAAGCGCTGTGTGATCTAAGTTTTCCAGTGATCACAGAACACATACTTTCTCTGTCTACAAATGCAGCACAGGACAATAGCAGAGCTTGTTGGTCATTGTGTCATTCATCTTGGTAAATGTTCTTTGTTGCAACTTGTGTGTGACTAATGATGGAATAAAAAATTACAAATATGGTGTGGATCATATTTAGTATTCTATTCAGAGAAAAGACAACAAAAGAAAATGTGCATTTATAAAGTACAAAAAGAGTAAGAGGAGGACCTCGAACATTAATATCCATGACATGATACGATAATGAAAAAAAATGGCACACAGCAGGAATCAAAGTGCAACATAAATAACTTGAAAGTTAAAATATTCTTCAAGGCACCTCATTTACATTGGCCTATAAATTTGGTGTTATCACAAAATCAACAGAAACATACACTCATAAAGCTGCTGGGTTAAATAAATGACCCAAGTTTAACATATATATATATACACACACACACACACACACACACACACACACACATTCATTATTTGTAAGTTTCTTTGTATGATGAATATCTCTGGTGCAAATTAGACGGGCTGTAGGTAAAAACAGCATTTTATAGAACAGCTTCTTGGAGCCCAAAACCACAAACAGTGCATTATAGGTCAACAGCACATCATCATTATATAAAAAACAAAACAAAGAAACCTTTGGACACAGCCTAAGTGTGGACCAAAAAAAAAATGTTTGGTTGATCTGCATTTTGTAAATACTCACCCATGTTGGTTTCCACGTGTTAATTACACATCAGTAACTGAAATTAATGTTCAGGAGCTTATTTTATGGAAGTATCAAAATGCATAGAAAATGTAGGTTCACCAAAAAATATTGATTGCAAACATTGTATTGACATTTTAAAACATGACCAAATGCTAATATGTGAAAAACAAAAAATCAGTCTTTGCAAAATGTTATTTTTGAAATAGTAGTAAATATTATTATAGTACATTTGACTTTAGTGTTGATATTGTCATAAAACACACAAACTCCAAACCCACACAGCTATTTTACACACATCAGATCTTACAGGCAAAGTATGAATTAAATCATTGTGTGGAGGCTCTTATTCATGAATACACCGGATTTGATGAATGTCCTTGGTGTTAATTAGAAGAGCCGTAGATAAAACCCAACTCCAATTTAGACATCAATAATTTCAGTCATGCCCCTGTGTATAAGAGTATGAGGCAGCACTGTCATAAAAATCAGCTACAAATCAAATAGTTTGCTACCAAACTCCAGTAATCACTAGAGGTTTATCTATAAAGGTAATTTAAGGCCACAATGTTTGAAAGCAAAAAATAAACAGTGAATTTAAAATGAAATGAAGATTAAACTTCCTAGTTATCAAGCATATCAGGCAGTACAAAAGTCTACCTTTATTAAAGAAGAAAAACTACAGCAAAAAAGACTGCATGTAAGTGAATGACCTGTGGGAGTCAGGGTTGATTGGCAGAACCTACAAAGCACATCTTAAGTATGTTTATTATGGCAAAAATTAAACAATTTGAGCCATAATACATAGTGTTGCACATTAACATTTAAAATAGTATGCAATATATTTCTATTTTTGACTTTTCTGCCCTGGTGTCAATTGGTAACCATATGTGTGTTGATTGCATAGCCTATTACAACCACAGGATATTGAATTAAGTCCATTATAATGTACTTAATTCTTAAAAAGATTGCTGATTGCTGTTAACTGAAAGACTTGCTTTCAAAAGGCCATTTTACCTTAATGAAGGTAAAATGACTGATAATGAATACCCATGTGCCAGGTTTCTAGATTAATTGAGGACCATTTTGAACATGTTGGTGGACTTTACTTAGGCTGTATGAAGGACACAAGTTTAGAACTCCAACAGAGATGGAGGTAGACCAAGCAAGGAGAGAAAAGTAGAAGGAACATAACCTTTAGCAGCAAGGATCATAGAATAAAGGCTGGACATTGTGAATCCAAAAATAACATGTTTTTTGGACCTACTTCATGGAAGGCTCAAATGCTACAAGTTTCTCAATACCAAGGCAAAACAGTATGTTGTTTGTTGCTGTTTTTATGTATTATCAGTCACAGGGGACATGATTATGTTGTACTGCTTTGCTATGACAATAAATGCATTGGAACTGAAACAGCAAAGTCGCATTTACCAACTGATTACTATAGGAAATAGCTAATGTGTTGTCATGGTCTCCAGTCCTAATTGCAGTTTTCCCTCTTGCTGGGCATATGCATGGATTCTGTCACTGATAGCAGCCCAGTTTTCAAAAGGTTTTCCCACTGACTCAGGATAAAACTACTGGATGTCTTGTGATATCTGGTAGAATTTGAAAATATGGGAAAACAAATGGAAATAGAACAACAGTGTCTGAAGAAATGATTTGGGCTTGCAAGGATAGGAATAGGTGCTATAAGGAAAGACTACTAAGAGTTATCCATTTGACAGCTTATTCATAGACATATGTTACACAACCCAATCACTTGTACAGGTAAATGAGTTAAATAAGTCAGTTAGGCAGTTAATTAGGCATGTATATCACTTTAGACGGCCAGACAAGTTGTTACTTAGGTGAGTCAATAAGTCAGGTCTGTTGTTTAGATCAGTGAAGTAGACAGTCCAGAGTTAGACAGTTCAGTGAGTAAGAGAAGTCTTTAAGATACCATTTTATCAATCCACAGGATATAATATTACTATCCTTTTCCTCTTCTATAGGCCCAATTCAGTTTTTCACTGAATGTTAAATGAGTACCTAGAACACATCACATATTTTGACATCCTTCCCACCTGTCCTTGCATTTGGATTGAAAAAGATCAATTTATGATCAATACCTTGTTTGTATCACCTTATAAAGTGCGCCTCCGGTTATAGCAAGTCTATCTAGACTAATAGCTGTCTCAAAGAGTCTCCAAACTGACGGGCTGAATCTTCATTGTTAACAAATGAAAACTTTTCCAGTCCATTCACTTTTTACAGTGTTCTCCCAGTATGTACAGCAACACAAGTATTATGCCTCCCCAGTCAATGCCAAACTGGTTTCGGTGGATGTTCCATGGCTAGCATGGTTTCTGGCAAATTAGCTATTAACTCTAACCA
Organism: Scomber japonicus; assembly: GCF_027409825.1. Classification (NCBI taxonomy): domain Eukaryota; kingdom Metazoa; phylum Chordata; class Actinopteri; order Scombriformes; family Scombridae; genus Scomber; species Scomber japonicus. The sequence goes on along the minus strand of NC_070592.1, from coordinate 23,905,246 downwards.
ACACCGTCAAGTTAAATGTGGTTACTCAACTCTCCTAAACCACAATTCATACTATATAAAAGCCTTTATGTTTGTAACCTAATCATTTCAAGGCAAGTGAAGCAAACCCCCAACTTGAATTGGCTAACAATGTTTTATGCAATATCTTTCACTTAATGTTACTAGATAATGTTGACTGAAATAGATATGTAGTAAAGTGATTGTGGCTAACTGTTAACATTACACTTTGCACAGTTGGTAAAACACCACACCCTCTTCGAGAAAATTGGGGTATTTTGTTTCTTTACTTTCTTGCTCTCTACTTTCCCGCCCCAGCTAGACACCAATAATTCTTCTTTATGTAGTCCTATTACAAATTATTATGATACCCAGATAATTTAATCAATCTGTAGATCTTCTCCATTACACACAAATGTACAAATACAACCAAATACTGTAACCTTACTGACCTTCGATTTGTATTAATATCAACAGGCTGACAGCCAATCTGTTGTAGATCTTCTAACAGTGGTGATAATGTTTCATCCTGTCTAATCCCAGCTAATCTTGGATTTGACAGTAACAAAAAACACAAAATTTGATTTTTTTTGGTTCATATTCATTACTGTATCCAGGAACCAGCCATTAATATCTACTTTCAGCACTTTGTGCCAGAATGCCTCTCTCCAAACTATATCAAGTAGCCTACTGTAATCAATAAAGAATAGAAAAGGCAAAGAAATACAAATCAATATGTTTCAGTAAAAAGATGTGATCAGCGGTGAAGTAACCATTTTTTATATCCTGCCTGTGTTTCCTTTAAGATATAATTACCCTTTCATAAAACTTACACAGACTTGCATTCAATACACTCAGGAATAGTATGTGGAGTGTAATACTGCTGTAATGTTTTACAATCCATGATTTTACATGTTTGATTAGACCAACCTCCTAATTATCAGGGACAGGGCCAGGATCCATGATCTCATTAAACAAGCATGCTTACTGTACAGTATATAGGCATGAAAGTACTGAGTGACATATTCAATATACTAATTAATTAAAACCCTACTAGCAGCTATTCTAGTGTTCCGTTTAAGAAAAAAAAACCCTGATTTCTTATTTAGAAAAACTAACTTTTAAATAAATACTTTGGGAAATACACTCCCTTGCTTACTTTTTTGCTGAGTGTTAGATGAGAAAATCGATACCACTCTTCTAATTGTCCATTCGATAAGAAGTTTCAGCCAGCAGCTGGTTATCTTAGCATAAAGACTGGGAACAGTGGAAGTCAGTTTGCCTGGATCTGCCCAAAGGTTGCAAAATCCACCTACCAGCACCTCTGAAGCTCACTTATTAACATTTTATATCTCATTTGGTTAATCCATAGAAAAGTGTAAAAATAATATAGCAGGTTGTGTGTTGGACTATTTGCTCCCTTAAGTCTTGTTTCCCTGAGGTTGCCAGGCAACTGAGACTCAAGGAAATCCTTTTACAGATTAAATAAATGAGATTGATAAATGAGTCGGATTAAAGAGTTCACCTTAAATTTGTAAACTTTTAATTTGACCAACTATCGGACCCCAAGATTGGCTGAATGTTGGTTCCTCTTTTGAGGTTGACATGCTGCTAATTGGCATTCAGCAGAATGTGACTCACCTCTGTTGCTGCCTGTGGGATTTAGCTGCTTCAAAGTTAGCCTTTCGTGTAGTGTTTCCATCATTTTGCCCATCCCTTGAAGCAGCACAGTAGTTCAAAGGGAGCTGGAATATGTTTGTAGAGTTTAACTTCAGCCCGTGCTAATTTGCTGCTGTAAATCTAATTTCTCCCAATAATAATGATTAATATGTATGTTCTGCTTTGAATTAGAAACACATAAAGGATTGCAGCAGAATTACTTAGCTGAAGGACAAACTGGCAATTCTCTGTCATTTGCTGATTATATAAAATTGCTCAAGTAAAGTGGCATGTAGTATTCTGTAACATATGAGGATGTATAAGTCTGTAAATCTGTAGACACAGACAACTGCTTGTCCTCCTAACCAATGAGAACACACGTTTCAGTCCAGATGTGTGATTGATCTTCTCGGTGCAAATGGGGATCAAACTGATAAATGTTTTATTTTTCAAGGAAATCACTGCAGATTCATTTTTGCGATCCAATTGGGTCATACATTCCCTTGATAAATGAAATCTGGCGTGATAAATGTGTTTGCTTGCTCGGTGTAATAAGAGGACTCGACTTGGGTGTTCGATAATTTGTTACTACTTGTTCCCATTCTTTTATAGAAGCAGAAAGACATATGGTTCTCATCTGCATCTCGGAGAAAAAAGAGAAGAAGAAAAAAAGCAGTAAAACTATGTGGGGCGACTCCCAGTTTGTGTCAAACCTTCAGACCCCCCCCCCCCCACAACATTTGGATAAACACCCACGTGCTATACTGTCCCATATCGTTTTTGAAAAGGGCCCCCTCACAGCAAGTGTGGCCTCAAATGCAGCCAGCTAAGCAGAGAGCCACAGCTAGTGTCTTTTAGCATTCATGTATTCACTCAGAACTCAGTCAAAGCAGAAAAAGCTGTGAACACAGCCAACTGGGGATCTCTGGGAAACAGGTCTTGTCCCATTTCATCCTTTATAAATCAAAGCACACTCCAGGACTTGGATTGAGAACAATGCCCCTGGAATGGGACGCCATCCATCTCACTGCTCAATGCAAATGTGATAGCAGTGTTTGCAAGCGTGCAGCACATGCAGGACTCGAATGCACGACTTTTAGCGCATTTTAACCACGTGCGTCAATACACGCCGGCATCAGCGTGCAATATGTTGACTGCAAGGTGTCGACCTCTGAGCTCATTACGGCTGATAAGTTGTCGGCGGCGGAAACAGAAATGGCGGGGGTGGGTTGGGGACCCACGCGGTTAACAAGGGACAGGCACCGAGAGCCGCCAGAGGAGTTGGAGCTTTGTCCTTCCTCCCACACTCAGCAACTCTCTCTATCCCCTAAACCCTCCTCCTCCTCCTACTGCCTCATCTGCTCATCCTTTGGCAGGCTTGGGTGAACCGGCGGTGAGGAGAGGAAGCGGAGGGAAGGGAAAAAGGAGGGAAGATGTGGAGTGAAGAAACTGTGTTAGCCGCATTAGCATATCAGACACATGGTGAGGGCTGGAGATTGGGTACTGGAGCAGATGTCGATTTACATATTCAACGTCAGGCCAGAGGTGTATGTATACATAGGTGTGTGTGTGTGTGTGTGTGTGTGTGTGTGGAGGGGGGGGGGGGGGGGGGGGAGTAATGGATGTCATGAGTGTGAAAGAGGCATGGGTGGAGCAGAAGTAGATGGATATAGAATGAGAGTGGAATCCCAATGGGCGGAAAACGCTCCACGCCATCGAGCCAGCTTGACCGGCGACACTCATTTCACTTAGCGAAGCAAATGAATCACTTTTCCTTTTCTTTGTTTTTTTCTTTTTGGGAATAAGATTAGCATAAAAAGACGATGGCTGTGATTGACGGGTGTGTTTTGCAGACATTTTGGCAGGCTCCGGGAGTCGATCAAAGCCCGAAAAAGCTGTCTGACAGTATTGATGTAGTTAATTAGAGTAAACACAGAGCCCTCACACGCCACCTCGTTATCTGCTCCTCGCACACACAAACCCGCGTTAATATGTGTCTTCTTTATATCTCTATTCAGCAGCCTGAAATGTGAAACCTCTCTCATCTACCTCTATCTTTCCGTTTGTGTTTCCGAACATTTCTTTTTTTTAAAAACACATTTAATCCGCTTCATCTTTGCACATCCTTTACTCTTTTAAAACTTTCCAGCTCTTTACATTTCTAACTAACCTCTCTCTTTGGTTTTTACTCTCTCTGCAGCATCCTAACTTTACGCCCCCACCCCCCCATCCCCCCACCACCATCTCTTCCTAGAGGGAGAACAGGTGGTTGCAGGGAACAGCTTTAACTACTGTATATTCCAACTGTGGAGCGGCAAGGAGCGAAACACACATGAATCCCACTCGAGCGCTGCAGGGCCAGTGTGGAGTGTACTTTCCAGAGCGAGAAAATGTGATGCCATATGTGTGTGGTTGCAGGTATGAGTGTGATAGTACAAAAAAGGAGAGACAGAGAGAGAGAGAGAGAGAGAAAAACATAATTCAAATGGAGAAGAGAAGAGTAATGAATGTTATTATGCTGCACATGTTGAACATGCAGCCTTGTATCTGTTAGAGGACAAGGTGAAACAGGACAAGTGTGCACCCACATACATGGATTTGCAGCTACAAGCACAACGTTGATGTAAACTGTAGAGTATACACACTGTTTCATGGACATATCTACATACATATAACCCTCCCACTTTTCACAGCAAGAAAATGGCAGTTTAGTCTACAGGTACTAATAAAAACTGCTCTTGTGTCAAATAAGGACTGTTAGTGTGTTTTTTTTTAGTGTGACTGTTTCAGATTGCAGAATGTCGCAAAGTCCTTTAAATCAATTTAACATCCATTATGAAAAAATAATGATAAAAACTTCTTTCTTTTTCCAACATTTGTATGTTTGTGCGTGGCAACATGGAAATAGTTTGTGTAAGGGGTAAAATTATAATCATGGCAAATAAACTATGGTTATGATACGTGCAGGTTAAGCAATGAAAAAAGACTAAAGTGAGGGGAAAAGGGTTGAGTTAAAGTTATAATTAGTAGGGTTGATACGAGTATGGGTAATGTACTCTTCACAAGCACGGGTATCATCCGAGTAAAATGTGTCAATATTTGTTCTTGCAAATCCTCATCGGGTAGCTGTGTCGACATCATTCCGTGATAGGTCAGCCACACACAGAGCTCCTCCCCTACACAGAACCTATACTCTGTCCACAGAGATTAACAGTTATCTAAAGTCAGCCCCGTTCCTTTGCTGGTACTGGATATAGTGCTTTTGACAAGAATACCGTTGCAAGGCCGAATGCATTTTCCATGTTTGCATAAATCACCCAGATTCACACCATTCATTAAAAAAATAAAATAAAACCGCTTGCAGCCTGATAATGATCTTGGCTTCAAATAAATAAGCTGAATCTTGCATTGTGTACCCACTATAGCACGTAGCTACTTGACCACACACACACACACACACACACACACACACACATACCCACATGCGCAGACGTGGTCACACACACAAGCTCTTTCTTTGTCACGCATAAAAATCCTATTGAGGTACTATTTCAGTCAAACTGTTTATACCTCAGCTGTATGAGACAGTGAGAGATGAGTTGTTCCCGTCACTTATAGCAGCTGAGGGAGGTATCATCAACCTCACTATTGATCTCTGAGCCAGCAACTACAATGCTCATGCATATCTCTGTATTACTGGGCACCGGTGTGGAAGGGGGTCTTCAGTACAGAGGAAAGCAGGGCTGCTAAATGTTGGCGTGCTGGATATTGAGCACAGACCAAATACTATTCTGTGCTGCCTTAAGGAAAAGATAAGAGAGTGGGAAGAGACAGTCTATTACAATAGGGTTTGTTGTTTCAGATAATGCAGCCAACGTGGTGGAGGCCCTGAGTAATTATGTTCACATCCATTGCATATCACATATGCTTCACTTGGTGGTGAACAAAGCACTGGAGCTGGACAGGATTGTGACATCCCTTCTCTCCCAGGTCAGGAGCATCTCTGGCTTTATTCATCACAAACAACAGCATGAGTTGCAGATGCAGCTGAACCTCTTTTTGTTAAGGCTGTAAACAGATATAACAACAAGGAAGAACTATAGATGTACTCTAGCGGCTGGTGGAGTGCTCCATTAAGTGATGTGGAGGCCTACCTGGCAGATGGGGACATCAGACATGCAATGACCCAGTGCTGGCCCAACACACTTTTCATTGCAGTGTCTCAGCTGTCCACCTATAATAGTCTAGTCTGAGCCTGTTTTATGGCTGGAAATGTGATCAGTCCCCAGTGTACAAACCTAGACCCTGGCCATGTGGAACAACTAGTCCTCATTAAAGTAAAAGAGGATTTGAAAAACAGACTAGAGTGGGACTATTTGATCAGTACAACAATCTCTCCCACTCTCTCTAAGAAAAAAATTAAACTTTTTGAATTTACAGAACATTATATCTTTTTAACCTTCTATGTGTTTGTCCCACAAGCACATAAGCATCCGAGGTGTGTACCTCTCTATTTTCTCCTGCTCTTTCCCTCTTCCTCCTCCTGTCCTCTTTTGTCTGTCAAGCATCTCATGCTGTACCAGTACCCATACTGGAACCGCTCTGCTTCCCTGGCTGTCAGTGCCATTTCCTGAGGTTTTGCAAGGTTTTGGATCTTGTTCCCCGCCCTCCAGGAGTTCAGCCTCACTTCATGTCTCTCTCTGAATAATGTCTTTATCTTTCTCTCTCTCCTGTGTGAATAATGTCTTTTCTTGTCTCTTCTCCCGTGTATGTGGATGCGGTGATGTGAGCCTCCCCTGTGTGCATGTGTAGTCTGTGCTCCTACAATTTTTGGTCTTATTCTGTACTGGTGGCACCTGGAAGCTGTTTGGCACCCTCCCCATCACATTTTTCATACTTATTATAAGAACACATAATGTTGCTGTATTCTGCAATTTGTGTTCTATTCTGTACACACAACATCTATCACATCTGTCCCTCCTCTGTTGCTCTTCATGAGGTTTCTTCCATTTCTTTTCCTGTTAAAGGGTTCTTCAGGGAGTTTTTCTTTATTCTAATCAATGTTCTAAGGAAAAGAAGATGTGTTGCTGTTCAGACTGTAAACCCCCTTAAGCAAATGTGTGGTTTTTCATATTTGGCTATACAAATAAAATTACAGTACAGTACAATTATAGTCTTTCTAAAGAATAGAAACGTTTTATATTGTTTGCATTCCTATTTGGGATGTAGAAATGGATTATGCGCAGAGATTCAGATGTATGACACTACCATGTATGGCTATATAATATATACAATGCATATTTTATATATTTTATCTAATCTTTATGTAGTCATTGAGATTAAGATCCTTTTTCTGAAAAATACCTGAGAACAATAAACATTCATCAGACAAGAACACGGTCAGCAGACAGGAACAACACAACTACACAAAAAAGGAATTTATAATAGAAACTGGTACAAGAAACATAAAAAAAGAAGATAATAAATCTTTAAAATCTCCAAGAGGAATGTACTGTAAGGCTCAAGTTTGAGGTCAGTTTGTGGTCCATTCCATTTAAAAGGTGCATTATACCTGAAACCAGTCCTGCCAACATTAGTGTTAACATGAGGGATATCTAAGGTTAAATAACTAATGGGTCGTGTGCTGTAGTAACTAGATTTTAATGAGAGAGGAAAGGTGAAGTAGTTTGGAAGCTTCAACAATAGAGTTTTATAGATGACTAACATGATATGGTTATTTCTTCATGTCTGTATCAAGTCCAACCAGCTGTGTGATACAGAGGGCAATTACTAGTATGAAATTTGTCATCAGTCCTCTTTTAATAATGCACCATGATATACAGGGTTGAACCACTGAAGTGTTGATGGTGCAGCATCTGGGTTGACAATACAGAATATTTCCATAGTCAAGGACAGACATGAAGATTGACTGCACAGTTGTATGGCTAGAAGAAGACAGACAACCTTTAATTCCATACAAGAAGCTTAGGTTAACTTTTAATTTAGTCAAATATCAAATATGAATCTTGAATGAAAGTCTGCTGTACAGCCAGATTCCTGAGTATTTGAATGACTCAGCAAGAGTTATATGGGTGCCATTAAAAGTTTTAATGGCAGGATAGTTAGAGTCACTGGTGGAGGTAGAGAATACCATGTAGTTAATCTTTTATGCATCTAAAACTGGTCTGTGATTAAGGAGTGATAATTAAAAAGCATCAAAGGCAAACTGACAATGAATTAAGGCCTGGGCTGGAGCTTGGTGCATATAAAATTTTATCATCTGCAAAGAAATTGACATTAAAGGCTTGATTAGGTAGAATTATTCCTTTATGTATAACGTATAACAGCAATGGACCAAGGATAGAGCCCAGTGGCACCCCATTTCTGATGGACAGAGGGCATGACCAAGTACCATCAGCAACAATATTACCTTCCACATCATACAATATAAACATATACTGCCACATATGCACATATACATGTCCACACACTCCCACACCCACCATGCAGTATACAGCATATAATGTACTGTATACAGAGTTATCAGACACCTCCCTAGGGCTATATGTGTTTGTGCCCATGGCTACAGCATATTCTCCCCAGACTGACCATCTCTCAAACACAGCAGCCATCCAGGGATGTTGGTTTGTGTGTTTGTGCCTGTGGCAATGCTGTAGACAGATATTGCTGCCACCCGCAAGATTGCAGCCACCTTCAGGGCCTTCCTCTCTATCCTCCATTTCTACTTCTTTCAATCCTTCACCCATGGCTCGCAATCTCCCGCTGAATGTGCCTCCCCCCTTTCCATCCTTTCACCTTTGTGGTCATTCTTCTTATCCCTGTTTTCACTTTCCCATTTTTTTTTCTCTCTCCTTTTTCTTCACAACTCCACTCTCTCCCTTTTATGTCTATGTCCTCTTTCTCCTTTTTTCCCTCTTTCCGTCCTCCAGCATCAGACTCGGTCCGCTCTCGCACTCAATATCGTATTGATTGGTTTCCCTCTGTGTTCTCTGACCTTGCTGTAATAGTGCCAGAGAGGTCACGGCAGATAGATTTCTCTGAAAAAGACACTGTCATGTTCGGTAATCTATGGTTGCACCGTGCCAATTAACGACAAATAGACCGCAGACCTTCCTCGTTTAGCGTTTTAGTACGTGAGGTCCTGCGGCGGGAAGAAAAACAGCACTCTTTATAACAGCAGGTGAGTGAAAATGGCCATAAGAGAAATCACAGGGTTACTCTAGAGGATGCTGAATAGGAGCATGAAATAAATAAGGGTTTTTTAGGAGAGTACAATTGAAATGTGCTGTATTATGGAGCTGATGGCCATGATTTACGTACAGAGAGAGAGGGGGAGAGTCCAGGTTATTACTTTGGATATATGGACATCTTTCTTTGTCTTTGTCTTAATGTTTTGCTTACATTTTTGTGTCCTCTTCCCTGCTGAATGCACTGCTGATATGTGAATAATAGAAAACACATCCTCTGGCCAGACAGACCGCCGCAAGTCCCCCAAACACACACTGTAGCACACAAATACACAGCGATGCACACGAGCTCCGCATCAGCTGCCCCAGAGGAATGCTTCTTTCACAGATGGTGTGAGAAAATTTGGTGCTTCCATAGTGACACCCTCATGAAACTTTCAGGGCTCCCCCCACCCCTCTCCCTTCCATCATCTTTTCTGCATTTCAATCTCAGACATGCCCCCCCCCCCCTGTTTTTTCCCCAACTCCTCTCCAACACTCCTGTCATCGTCCTCTCTGCCTACTCCGCCGCCCCTCCCTTCCCCCTCTCTCTTTTATCACCCGCTCGTTCTCGCCTCTTTTTCAGTGTCCTTATCGACAGGCGCTGCGGCCACTCCATCTTCCCCCTCAGCGCCAGGCACCAACTTCCAAACTTGTCTTCCCATATTCGTCTGCCCTTCGTCTCTCCAGCAGCTTTCTCCGGTAGCTTTTTTCCTTCGCTTTAAGGTCAGACATCTCTTCCGATTCCCTCCTTCCCCTTCCTACCTCCCTCCCACATTTTGCCAGTCCCTTTCACCCAGTTCCTCTTTGAGCACAGTGCTGTCATTGAAGCATGACTCTCTGGGAGTGCTAATGTAGGAAACTGCTAGCAGACATGCTACTGCAACTTATTCATTCTAATGGGAGCAGAGACTCCTTCCTCTTTCCACATGAAGCATCCCCCACAGCTTTGCATTACACATCACAGACAGCACCACTCACACAACCGATGAATCAAAATCTGCACAAGAAAAAAGGGATGTCACTGCAATTTATGCATACTGGGAGACATGTGTAGTCTACATAAGGCCTCATCTGGTTAGGATGTGGCATGAATGGCATTCATCTAACCTGGTTTCAGACCTCTTGAATCACCGCCAACATCTCAGATTTTTTCAGAAATGCAAATAGAGTTGGTGTCGTGCTCATTGACAGCTGTTTCCTAGGATGGAAAAACAGCTGAGGCAATCAGTAGATGGGAGTATAGATGGGACGACCTGTTCCAGAGTCAGAATTAGTTCCAACAGAAATGACGACAGGCGTGGATGAGGTTATGACTCGACTTACAGCTTTAAAATTGAACTATTTTGACATGGATGTTGACTGTTCCCAAAGAACGATACTGCAGCTTTTGTGTGAAAATATAGACAGAATAGATACAGTAAGTACTGAAAAAAACCTCCCCTCCATCAGGATTTATTTGACATAGGCGTATACCAAACTCAGGATTAAAGGGAAAGCAACAAAATGACAATTCAAGATGGCACTGATTAGGGTTATTATTGCAGGATGATGTCTTGGTACAGGTTCCCAGGGTATGGATTTGGAAAACTATAATCTCCTGACCTTTCGTCATCTTTATGTCAGAATTTTGGTTTGTCTAACAGTTTGGTATATGTCCAGATTCCTTTCAAACTAACAACATTCCCATTGAGTTTAGCTGTATGTTGTGTGCAGTGCTAATTAGCAAATGTTAGCATGCTAACATATCACTAAGCATATTAACTTGCTAACATTAGCATTTAGCTCAAGTACCTCCCAGGGCTAGAGTCAAAGTTTTTTTCACACTTTTTAACATTGACGGGAAAGCTTCACATCCAAATAGTAAATATTAAACTTACAACTAAAAACTATAATAGGACTATTAGTTGTTTTCTTTATTTTAGAGAGTTAAATAACTATAATCATTGACTACAGTGTTCAAAAAGTAAGGTAGGCCAGCCAGCCTTGCTGCCAAAGTTGAAAAATTAGCCTTCCAAATTTGCTACACAGAATCTCCTTTGTTAAATCTGTAGACAGAAATGTAAAAATTACATTTTTTAGCTTTGAAGTAAGTTACATGTCATAATTATTTCTTGGGGAAAAACAGAATTTTTTGCACAGCTAGGTTACAAATGCTAGCTAGAGATGGGTTTCTTTTCTTCAATTTTCTGTTTATGTGTTACATGTATGTGCACCAAACAAGATATGGTTTATTAAACTAAGCTAGGTGGGCATATTTTTGAACCTAGCTAGCTGTTTCCCTGTTTTCAGTGTTTATAATATGGTTACCTATAAGCATGTGCATTATGTTATGTTTATGGAATATACTTGCAGTTGAGTTTTGACATATTTGACACATTGTCACTGTTTACGGTTAGTTACAACAACTGACATGTTGATGCATTTTTGACAAACACGTACACACACACTCTGTCTCTCTCTCTCTCTCTCTCGCTTTCTCTTAACCATTCCCCTGTCCCCGTGGGGCAAAACACACCAACAGTGTGTCTCCAGGTTCCAATCTCCTAACTCTGCAGGCCAAAGATAGCAGCAACGGGAGGATTTAGAGTAGATAGGGAGTGAGGGAGAGAGTGCTTTCTTTTATTCATACAGCCTCTCCCTCCAAATGGAGTCTTCTAAAGAACTTACATTACAACAGCTGGTAAGGGAGGCAACACACGCTACAGCCCAATGAATGTGGTGCCACATTAACCTGGCAGTGAGATGTGTGTGCTTGCATGAACGCACCACCACCAGGCAAGGTGGAGATGGGGACATATTAGGCTGGGCTTAGACAAATCTTTCATGCCCAAATCCATACTTGACTATGACATCACAGAGAGAGGTAAGATGGATAGGGTCATTGTACATGCTCAGCAGGGAATACAACATGGGCATTAAATAGTTTGCAGCTATGTACGCAATAGCTGTCAGCCCCCTAATGCAATTTACTTTCTCTGCTTTCTCTCATGAGCCATATTCAGAGGATCACCAAAATGATTCTGCTGTGCATGTGCCAGTATCAATAAGTCACACAGGTGTATGAATGAATACATTAGGTTTGAGACGAGGGCTCTGTGTCAGCTGAGCCTGTCTGACCAAGCGGGAGGCTAATTTTCTGGTGAAATAGATAGGATGGTGTGGCTATCTTAATCTAAGCTCTTAGTGAAAGGGCTGTTTAGCGTGTGTACCTGTGCACCTCTTGCGTGCATGTGCTTGAGTATGTGTGTGTGAGTATGTGTGTATCTTGATCTATTTAGTTTTTGTCCCATCTTAATCTTAGTGGAAGGCTGTTAATTAACCCTGCTGTCAAGCCGGCAGACGTCTAAACCAGCAGCCGTCACTTCTCCTGGGTCTTGTTACCGCTGTAATTAGTGGCGGATAAGAAATTACGAATGCCCCCACTCCCTCCCGTTAAGATTAGGACACCTCACCGTTTCTCATTCTGATGCATGAGTGTACCAGTGACTTGTTTGTGTGTCTGTGGTGTGTGTGTTGGAGGGGTAGACTGGGGAGGGTTGTCGATACTGGGAAAGCCAATCGTTGTGCAGCATTGTGCTTTTTTTCTTTTTTTTTTTTTACAGACACTCAATTCATAGGTTGTGTTGGAATTCTTCACCGTAAATACTAAGACTATGTCAATATAAATATAATGTATGGAACTAGAATTGACTATATGATAAAAATGTTTTTTGTTATTTCTGTACAAATGACCCAGTCAGGGGACATTAAGTGATATGAGGGACAAATGAGTGGGAGGCATCCCATGCCGTAAATAACAATTTCAGTAATTAGAATTTATAATGACAAATAATTTACTGTCTAATCAATTGTTGTGGTTGTGCACAGTGAAAAAACTCATCCACCGGGGTTCATTCACTCAAAGTACCTTCAGCCATACTGTGAACACATGCAGACAATCAACCACATCATCCACCTGTGGGAAGCCAGTGAAGGATCATGGCTTGATCAGTGACTTCTAGATAATAACTGTAGTTTTTTATGGTACCAATTTACTGCTATAATGCTATATTTAGTACTCATAAGCAGGATAGAAACAGTTAAATTTCACACGTGAAATTTTTCACATGTGAAACATTCAGGGGCACGTGGTTTTTAGACATTTCATATGCGACACATTCAGATATGTCTGGATATGATGTAGACTAACATAAAGCACAAATCAGCTTAGAAATAATATGACAAACACATCTAAATGTATTAGCTAAAAAATTACACTCCCTATTTTCAGATAATGGTCAGGTTTTTTTTTCAATATCAAAAATAATTTGGTTGCTGTGAGAACTAAGGTAACATTACATTAAGTAAACAATCAATATAACATTTTAAGGATACATTGCCAGATGTTAACAATCAATATAACATTTTAAGGATACATTGCCAGATGTAAACACATATAACACAAGGCTCACATTGTAGCTCACAGGCAACTCACTGACTCTGTCAACATTGTACTTCCTGCTTGCACCCCTCAAAGCATTTTGAGGGCTGTAGTTCCTAACTCAGAGAATGAAAGAATAACAGAAGTGTCAAAATCCATTAATAGTGCTTAAAGAGTGTTTGTGTATACCTTGAACACTGACATCCATTCATACAGTGGTATTTTGTGTTTTGAAAATGTGTAGATGTACAGGCAAAAACACCCAAAAATCACTTTTCATCATAAACCATTTGTTTGGCATGGAACATGCTAAATAATAGCATTCTAGTAAAAACGAAACAATATTCTTTGGTTAAAACTGTGACTCCCAGCATTCATATACAGTAGTAACTCTTCTTCATGCCTGTTGGGCAAGAGAGAAAAGAAAACATTGCAACTAACACTTAAATAACCCTTCTCACCACACAAATCAATGTTTGTACACTGATTTATTTTGGGTCCTGATAAAATGTGATAAAACTAATTAGGCTTTAAAGGATTAATCTATATTTTTCATTGTCTACAAATCCTATGTAAAGAACACAACCAAAAATGTGTTAGCCCAGCTTTTAATCATTTTCTAGCATTCACCTCAAACCAATTTCTACTGATGATGTCAATATTTTAAAAAATGTCTCAATCATTTTTAGTATGTATGTATGATAATATTAATATCAATCAGTTTTCAAACCGGACATTGAACAGAATATGTATGATGTAGTGTTTGAGCACTGAGGAGGAGAATGTATTTAGCTACATTTTGTCTTTGGGAGAAAGGCCAATTTGGACTTTCAGAGAATTGGCAGCCTGATGGGTAACAAATGCTATCCTGTAAAATAGCAGAGAAAGATGTGCATTAGTATGTAGAGAAAGTGAAAGTACCATAGCCCTTGCAGTGTTTAAATCTATATGGGTGCTGTCCATGGTCCTGATTGGGATTTTGGCCACAGTTTACAGCTCTCATGCAGCAAGTTGGCCTACGACCTACTGAAATATGAAACGGTGAACGATGCATTTCAGGGTCCATCAATAATTGACGTGAAGAAAACACATCAATAACTCACCATTTCTAAAATCAGCTCAGCATTTCTTGTTAGAAGTATCTAGTTAGCTGAAAATATTCCCTGTGTTCCCAAGTACAAGAGAAGATTCCTAATCATAGACAATGAAATGAAAGCAGAAGAAGAAAAGAAAAATTTCACTTGCAAGTCACCATTTTAATTAATCTCCTCTCAGTCTTGGTGGAATTAAATATTTCATTACAAAAAAAAAGAAAAAAATATGAGGAAGAGACATTCTTTAATTCACTTCAAACAGAATGGAGTTAGTAAGAAAGCTCAACTCCCAACTTGGCATCTGCCTTCATCCCGGCTCCTTCTACATGAGGAGATAAACAAAAACTCCAGTGCTTTCATGCGGTACCGTCATGTGCCTCATCTGGTTTGATGCATCAGTAATGAAATACACAATAGGAGTTGAAATACTTATTGCCTCTCATGCAATTCTGTCTGATTAAAGGCCTTTATTGATAAGCAGGGCATGTGGAGAGCCTAGGTGTTTGATGCTTACTTCATCACAACATTTCTTTTGAGTCCTTCAGAAGGACAAGACATGCATAGTTTACCCACTTGAAAGCTCACACACACACGTACAAAGCATACAGGCAACGAAAGCAACCAGACTGGCAGTGTTTGATACTGATGACTGACACTAGTTATATTTCTTTCTTCATTAAGGAATGTAGTTTCATTTTCAGTCATGTTCGTTAAAAATATGTTGTTACTTCTCTTATAACAGCCCTCTCTGTATCAGAATGTATCTTCTCTCTCCTGATTTCTTTCCAACATAATTAGTCTTTCTCAGTGAAAGTATTCCAACCACTTTGATTTCATCGAGGGAAAGGATGACAAGAACATTGGACATCAACGCTGTTTGGTTGCCTTGATCATCGGAAGCCGAGGAAACTAAATTATCCTGATTTCTGAAGGTACGAAAGGATGTGACTGACAATTTCACATAATGAAAAAAACATGAGGCGAAGTGGAAGAATTGCTGATCAGAGAAAGGCTTCAAATCAACAGTAAAGCAGGCGTATTTACCTGCTCACTGTGAAACAGCACTGCTAGCTCCTCTATGAGGGTAGGCAGAGTGGTGCTTTCAGCTAAATAATAATCCTTGCATTGCCACTCACACCTTACTCAGTCAAATAGATTTTTTGGGAGGTAAACTTTCAAATATGCTCACAGTGACAATTCTAACATGATGCATGCACATGTTAGCATTGTTTTCTCCATTTTATGCTGTGTCTCAAATCACATACTTCTTACACTTGATATTTTGAGTGCATTAGTGCATTCACACTGAGAATGTAAAATGCAGTGAACTATAAGTACCCAGAGGTTGCAAAATGCTCAAGAAGTTGAGTGTAGAAATATGGACACTTCTTAGCCTCAACGGTCGCCATCTTGGCTACGTACAACATTGCCGCATTATACATGTGATTTTTTGCACCGATGCCAGAAATACGCCATTAGTACGTTTATTGGGTATTGGGTTTAGCAGTCTGTAATAGTTTGGTACTGTGAACAATAATGTGAATGCTAACGTTAGCTTTCTAACTAGCTAATCCTCATTTCCGGTACTTATGTTTGTTTTGGTATGACACTAACCTGTCAAATTTTGTGCACTACAAAAGTAAGCACATAGGGCCTGATTTACTAAAGGTCTGCGTGGGTAAAAACGTGAGCAAACTATACATCACCCGCAAAAATTGTGCAAGCTGATCTACTAACGCAGTGCACTGAGGTTTTTGTCTTTCAGCTGTGCAAGATAATACGCGCTGTCCATTTAGTACGTTTGACTTAATGAATATGCAATGTTTCAACCCAGTGTGCAAAAAATGCAAATATGTCATTTAGCGCAAGCATTGTGATTTACCAAACCTGAAGGTAAGTTTTCTGACGGTAACTGTATCTATAAATAATACCTTTGAAGGGCAGGTATTAACCGGCTGTGCACTGTGCTCAGATGACTACTGTTACTGTGGAGAGGATCTTAGTAAATCAGGCCCTATGTGTACACAGTATACTATACACAGGTGTATTAATGGGAGTATGGGATTTGAAATACAGTGCTAGTTTAGCATCTTAGCATGCTAATATTTGCTGTTAGTACTAAACACAAAGTGCAACTGAGGCTGAGGGGAATGTCATGGCTTTCCACTTTGTTGTTGTTTTACATAAACTGAAGTATTAGACGAATTAAAATGTTGACCTGTTGCTGGCACTATATGAAAAGTTGTGAGAGATCCATAGTTATTTAAAATAATCTGAACATGAAAATCTGAGCAAAAAAAATGCAATACATTGTTATGTCTAGACATTTCACTCAAAGCTACAAAAGTCAAGCTCATGGTGACACTAAAAGTCAGGACATAACTAGAATCATGGGGATTCATCATCTGGTGACCATGAATGTTTATACAGAATTTTGTGCCCATTGATCCAGCTGATATTAGACAAGATAAGTGAAATCTCTGACTTGCAAGTGGCGCTAGAAGACAAGTGAGTAAAAGTCTTCAAGAGTCATCCTCTTGGAGCAATGAATGTCTGTAAAATGAAACGTGTTGACAGTCCAAGCAACAGTTAGAAATATTTCAGTCTGGACAAAAGTGATGGAGCAATGGACTAACACTGCTGTCCCTAGAGGGGCACTGCTAATGCGGCTAAAAAAGAAAATTGCAATACATGTAAGCTGGGCAAAAAGCTGAATTACCTGCAGGAGGAAAAGCCCTCAAAGACCCATTTTGTTGATGTGAGTACAGGCTGGCAGACAAAAGAAACCGTGGGTGCTGGAAAGGGCAACTGGTGTACTTGTGTCAGCGGCATTGACGCTGGGGAGATAAAGGTTGGGGGTGGCACATTGATTTCTGCTCTGATGTACGAACAGTTAGCCACGGCAAATTAATGTGATGCTGCGCAATCTGCCCCGCCTGTCTCCCATTACACAGGACTAGAGCCCTGACAAGCCACAGCTAATAGATAATGCATGTGAGGGAGTGAGATTCAGGGAAGGTGAAAATAAAGGAATAAAAGAAGAGCCAATGGGGAGTGGTATAAGCGAGCGAAATAAATTGCACAAGCAAAAATCGGGAACAGGAAGGTGCACAAAACATTAGGCAAAAGAGGGAAGTGAAGAGTGAGAACGAGGGACTGAATAAGGAGAGTAGAAAACAATAAAGCTGTGCAGAGGAGATGCAGGCTCGCTGTAAAGGGGGATGGAGATAGAGAAAGAGGCCTAAGGGCATGCAGACAGGTCGATCGACGTTTACCTCAGACACATGAAGACATGCACACACACACAGACACACACACACGGTAAAACAGGTTTAAATTGGAAAAAAGGGACACATAAACATAAACTTGACATTATGTGTACACAGATATACATTCAGCAACATAAACATAACAAAAACCTAAAGACATACTGTACACAGACACACACACACACAGACACACACACACACTCAGATGCCGGGTGTTGATGCTCAGCCAGTGTTTGCTTACACACATTCCCTCAGAATGATTAATGTCTCTTTGCTCCACACACTGACCCACGGGGCACAGCAGGCCAGTGGCTGAACACAATTTATTAAGTAGCACGAGTGTGTGTGTGTGAGTGTCATGGTCGTAAAGAGACCTGTGTATGCAGATCTTACACACAGAGGGTTCTCCGCAGGGGTCTGGACATTCAAGGGTTTTCAATCTTCTTTGGAAGGGGGCACAGCAGTGATAGAGACACAGAGACGGAGAGATAGAGAGCAGCAGAGGCAGAACTTGTGAGGAGACTGGATATAGCAGCGTTTCCATGGAGATGTCATCATTCTGTCTGGATATACCATCCCATATGGATGGATACATATATATATATATGTGTGTGTATATGTGTATATATATATATATATATATATGTGTATATATATATATATATATATATATATATATATATATATATATATATATAACAGAAGTCACCTGTCTCACCTGGAGCTGACAGCCAGAGGGAGACAGACACATCACAGTGACAGACAGAGAAGAGACAGAAAGAGAGAGAGAGAGGGAGTCAAAACCACATCACATTCACGGCATGTCTAGCTCGAGGCGCTGAACCTCTAAAAGTGCTGCACCGCTTGGCTGCTACATGGCTGACCCTCAGCTGTGATGCTGATGTATGACTGGTGCTTCTATCAGGGTGTAACTAGGAAGGGACACACATAATATATTAATTTCAATATCTTTATGGCTGTGTCCCAAATCACTCCATAGTTATATTCTAGTGCTCTGTATTTGCTTTTACACTTTTATTGACTATTATTTCAGTGTCCGAAGCGAATAAGAGCCAAATTACAATAATGAATATGTTTATTTAAGCACAGGGCTTTTAACAATAGCTATAAAATGGGATCCAAAACATTTTTTTTTAGCCTCCTCACACTGACAGCCTGTTTGTTTTAGAACGGATTGAATGTTTGTTTGTTTTTTAAAGCATAGCTCTGCCAGGCGTCGAGCTACATTACCCAACTGGTAAATCCTTATAAACCTTCATGTAACCTGAGATCCTCCAGCCGTGGCTTATTAGCTTCCTCGGAGTGGAGGCTAACAACCAAAGCTGATCGAACCTTTTCTGTCAAGCACCCAAGACTCTGGAACGATCTGCCAGAGAAGATATGCTAAGCTGAGTCTGTGTCCTCTTGTAATTACTTCTAAAATCACACTTTCATTTTTTTGTGCATAACTTTCCTTTGGTGTGGTTAATTAATCTCTTTCATAATGTATCCATGTTATTCTGTGGTTTCTGTCTACTGTGTTTAAAGCCTGTCTTGTTTTATATTATATAGCACAATTGCGTTTGTCCACTTAAATGTTGTAAAGCATTTAGAAACTTATAAACAATAAATATAATGTTTATGATTATTATTATTATTGTGATGATGATCCTAAAGAGACAACAAATATGTTTTAAGCTTAAGTACAGTGTAATGTTATGTAAATTCAATGTAAACTAACTACACAAATAATTTAAATAAAGACCAAGTTGTGCAACAGCTAGTTCAAGCCTCATATCCAAACTGTAAATCATCTTTATAACCTCAAAAATAAACAAGTTCATATTCAAATTCTTAAGTTTACCGATGAGGAATTATCAGTATAAAATATACAGTGTATAATAAATATCCTTCCATTTTGCCACTACAATAGCAATATTGTAATGTACTTTTTACATTACTGTTAATTAAAATACTGTATGTATTTTAATTAACAGTCATGTAAAAAGTGCTTTGTGAAAGTTACAGCTCTGCAACACTACAACTGTAAGTGACACAAAATGATGATATTCCTCAAGTGTCTGAGACTTCAACTTACTGTACAGCTCACTACAAAGTAGTAAGTGTTGATTGTATTGTGCATAGTGCATGAGGACGTGACACATAACAAGTGTCTGTAGGCTTTTTTTATTTTTATCCTCTCATGCACAGGAAGTGATGCTTGTTATATCTGTGGTTTGTTTTGGATGCAGAGATGGAAAAGGGGATTGCAACAAGATGATGATGCAACAGGCAACAACATTGTGAGGTGAAAGTCAGCTCCCATGAATAAGACTCAGTGATGAATTTTCTTTCTAAAACTTTCAGAAAAGCTTTAGAAATGTACTCTTCTGAAAAAAAAGAAATATTTTCATGTTCTTGTCATCTAGCTAGCCTGAGCTAAAATAACCAAAAAGACACGGTTTGACAAGCTTGACTGCTTTTATCTCTGTTGTTGATTTAGCTAACACTTTCATCAAGTAAGGATTATAAAAAGGGATTCTAATAAGGAGGCTAAAGCCCTGTAATGGACACTGAAGCCATGTCATCTGAATGTCTTTACTGCTGTCTTCTTGACAGACCAACCAGAAATTCATCCACCAAACATGTGTAAGTAAAGAAGAAGATTAACAAAGTAGAGGACAGTTATAGAAAGCTCATATTCTGAAGGCTGTGAAGGCACTGTCATATCATTTCATCACCCTTGAGAAAAAAAAGTGTCATACCAGTTCTTGCAGTGGCAGGAGATAAGTGACAATATAGAGCAGGAGATAGAATCTGCGTAACTGTGGTCTGCCACAGGCCTGCACTGCAAATGTAAGAAGTGAGATTTTTAAGCTTTTGGCAAGCATTGCTGCACAAGACAAAGAAAAATAGAATTACCAGAACAGACAAGTCCTCCTATCATCATATACTTCACAACACATAGAGTGATCCTGAGTTATCCAGAGAGACAGCAGAGAGATGCTGTAAGCTTTGACCCACTGTGGCAGCAGCAAGAAAACACAGTAAAAATTACAAAACCTTATTAAATATTTGTTTTTTGATGAGAGGGTGATATTTGAGTGATATCCTCTTGAAAGGCTTCTATTTCAGCAATGTTTTTATAAAAAACTGCCTATTTAAATGTAATTATTTATCAAAAGCCAGCATCAAAATCCAGCTGTTCATCTGATATTAATAAGGTGAAACATATGATAGGTTACTTTTTCTCTCTGAGCGCTCTCATTATCCTGGTTGGTATCCAGATACTGTTAATTGCATGGCCATAAGGCTACATTAGAAATTGCTCTTTTTTCTTTAAAATATACAGAATCTCTAGTGGTTTACCTTTATAGTTTATGAAGAATAAAAATAGACCAGCTGTCATACTGTACTGAAGATAATCTCAGTTTACTTTCTAACGTTTTTAGCTTTTAACCACTTCCTGTGAGCCTTATCTGCAAAAAGGGCCGGCTGAGGTGACATCTGATTCACAGGCCTCTGCATTTACATCTGGTATTAATAAGCATTTATGTTAATTCTGCTTACATTGTGATCAATTGGCAAAAACCATGACTCAACACCAAAGCCAACAGAGAACTACATGACCTTTAAAGTGTGATGTCAGTGCTGGCTGTTAGATGTTCTCATTGAAAAAGTGTCAACCTCTAACAAGAAATACAAAGTCAGTCATCTTTTTCAGAGTCATTATGGTCTCTTTAATTCAGGCCCTTTAATAGAATTGCTTATGATCATGTTAGAAATGATTGCTCCATTAACAAGATTTGAAGATTTCCAGTGTTTTAAATGTCTGCTGTGTGGGTGTTGATTGACGGCTGTGATTGACAGTTGTCTCACCTGCTGCTCTCAGAGAGAGTCAGACTATATATGTAAGTTCATTGTTACTTAAATACAACATCTGCTAAAGAAGTTATTGTTCAACCAAGTGTGTACTGCTCAGTGTTCCCAGTGAGCTAGCGTTCACTTCAGTCCGAGGTGGCTGGGCCTGATTGCAAAGTGTGACCCCTTACTCTTCTTATTTTTTCCTGGCTCCAAATGGAGAAGATAACATGGACCATAAGCAGCAGCTGGCTATCATCACACCTCATTACATCCATCTTTACATACAGTTTAGGATTGTTAAACCATCTCATAAAAATAAAGACACATTTTAAGCCAAAAAAGGCACCTTACCCCCAGGCAAGCTCATGCCTAAGAGCCATGTCACCATAGTAACGATAAGTGACACCTGCTGACCAACAATAAAAAAGAGGAGAACATGACTCATGAGTTATGGTTTGCTGACATTGTAAAGGGGTGAGCTTGAGATACAAAGAGTTTTTAGAGACTGCAGTTACCCACTGGAAACATACACTAATGAGGACATCGTCAGTCATTTTCTTTGGCTCAGGGAAACTATCCTGAGCCTGACTGAAGGACAGATATGTAGAACAGGTGTATGTTAACAGAAATAATGCAAATGTGTGGTTAAAAAGCAAGTATATCTACAGCCTGGAAATAATCACACATGAACAGTGGGAGTTGTGTATAGGGATGTTACAGGGTCAGAGGTCACCATGTTTATTTTTTTACATCATCATTTTTCTTCTTTGCACTTTTTGGTAGATTTTAAGAATCTAGAAGTACTATTTCTCTGGTATGCCCTCTAGTGGACTTCTCCAGTAACAAGAACAATTCCATTCACAACGCAGCTGATTCTCTATGGAAACATACTGTGAAAATGCATGTATGTCTCTAACTTGCCACTGTTTACTCTTTATTCCCTGTCAAGGTTTGTTTTCTATTGTCACAGTGTTCAATATACAGTCTTATCCTAGTAAAAATGTCCTTGTAACTGTTGAATTCCTCTAAAAGACAAACATTTCCTGCTCGAGTAAATGCAGCTGTGAGGTCAACAGTCATAGCCATGTTTTATACTTCGAAAACAGTTTTGATTCACCAGAATTCATTGTACTGTAGTCCTGCTTAATATAGTAACTAAACTGATGTGTAATGTTAGAAAGTAGAGAATCTATCTGAAGTCAAACTATTTTTGTTGTATCTCAGCCATAGCCAAAGTCTATTTGTGAAACCAGCCCCAGTTCCCAGTGCAAATGAGCTAGGCGGGGCTGACATACAATGCTGTGGAAAGGCTTCATACATCCTTATATCATTTTTTACAAGGCAAGACTGGCTAGCTCCTACTGCTTCATGTAGCTTTTTCCAGAGTTTACTGGGTGGATTTTTGTTTTAAGAAATGTGGATTGCATTTACACATGGCTTAAATCCAAACACAATGTGAGCCAGTCCATCTCCCGTGTGGCCTAGTCGATGTGATCACATTCTGATCCCACTGCATTTACCACTGGTATTAGCATGTGTTTCCACTGATCCAGATATCCATGCACAGACATTAAGGCTATGTCTAAATGGGTTCTCACTGTACAGTCACATGATAACAAATAGTCATATATGGTGAAAGCTCAGTGGATGCTGAGATATGGAATCTCTCATATTAAAAATAACTGCCCAAACAAACACCTATACCTAGAAGAAGAATGGAGTAATCAGTATGAGTAGTGAGCAGGCAACATATCAAAAACCAAAGAACATCCACGGACAAGATAATTAAATGTTGAATGCTGTGTGACTGACAATCTGGGGGAGAGCAGAGTAGAAACACTAAACAGTGGCTGTGTTGCACCAAATATGGAGCCTAATAACATGTACTGTGCATAAATAATGAATGCCATAATAAAATCCATGGTCTTTTTCACTGGTCAAATGTTCTATGTATGTATATTTAAAAGCTGATAATTAGACATATGAACATTGCCCTTTTTAAACCAATATTGCGTTTTCTTAAATAGTATACCTTGTGTTTACATAGTGAATAATTAGCTTCATACTGAACTGAAATATAACAGGTTGAGAACATGACAATCTGCCATTAATGCCCGTCAAATGTGACCACAGCCCTCCTGAGGGTTTATCACTGATGTCCATGTCTGTGCTGTACATCTGCCAGCATGTCCTCGGGCAAAAGAACATCATCACAATCACTGATGATTACCACAGAATCAACCACTGTCAAGAGGAAACAGCAGAGACGTCCATTAGCTTTCCTCTGCCATAGTCCGCACATCCAAATGTGAGACCACACATGCATGCACAGCGGCATACACGAGGCTAATACATAATTCATAGTAATATAGCAAATGATGTATAGTTCTCTGGGTGATTCTGACAATGTGTAATAATGGAGCTACAGTCACTGACAAATCTGCACATAAACAAATGATCAGGATTGTCATGAATAGAATGTATGACGCTGCAGGCGCCCTGACATCTGTAGGATGGCAGATGTACGAGATGATTTGGTGCGGGGGTAATTGCATTGATGTCGTAAGAGAGAGATTGCCGTGTATGTCTGGGTGCGTGTGTGTGATTGGTGATGTTGATGGGGGTTTGGGGGGCTTGCAAATTTGAACTGAATTATACTCCATTTCATTCATGTTGGTGAAGTAACATGATTGTAGCCGTAGGATTTTTATTAACCCTGTAGCCAGGCAAGGTTTTCTCAGCTTATGCAAATGAAGCCTCGTAGTTCAAATTCAGGGTGAATGCTTCTCGTTCATTTTCCTTCCACCACAATTCCTCAAGTTAGTTCAAGAAAATCATCAATCCATATTCAGATTACTACCTAGCTCTGGGGTCATTGTGACGTACGGCCTTTTTAATATAGTTCTAGGTAGTAGTTCAAGGAAGCTACAAGAACTGAATTCAGGAACTAAATCATCAATAGCCCTTTAGGCCAAAGCATTGACCACATGAAAGGGGTCCTCAATCTGGGTTGCTATTCGAGAATCTGATTGGTTGTGTTGTGAGGCCTGCAACTATGATGTGAACACGTATCTCAGCCAAAAATATGGCTCTTCTCAACTGCATGTTTGCATTGTTTAAACCTGATTGTACTGTTACTTGCTGCAGTAATGTTTCATAAAGTGGCCCCACAAAGAATATAAATCCTAATAAAAAAAGATGATTGCCTGGAGTAGCTCCATATTGTTGACTGTACCCACCATGTACCAGTACAAACGTTCACTTTTATTGGTATCATATGTGTTGCCCAACTGGACAGTGAGGTATGCTGAAATGCTGTGGAATGGATCTAGTGTAGGTTGAACATACATGCATCTGCTTTCTGAAAGTCTTTTTTTTGCATTCCTACCACTAATAAGGAAAGGGTGATGATTTACTTAATACAGCATACTGTAGGCTATATGATACCAATTGTTGTTTGAAATGAAGAGTGAGTCAAAATGTTCTTTGTGTAGTCCCAGGTAGTTTCCCCCCCCCCCCCCTGTTTAAAACACCAGCAGCCGCCACTGGTTTTAACCCACCCTTACAGTATTGCAATAATAGTTTGAGTTGATAAAAGTACACATTCTGTTTCAAACTGGGTGTAATTTGATTGACATGTTCAGTTTAATATGAAGTATGGGTTTGTCACTTTAAGTAGATAGGTTGCAGAGTATCTACATGTGCTTTTGTGTTTACACCGGTTTACACTGTGAGGGAGAGCGCACAACCTACCTTGTTTATTTTTTTGAAAAGGCGATTGGCTGTGTGTTAAGTCATGTCATTTTTCTGTGCTGTGATTGGCAGTGGGGCGGGACAAATAGGTAGAGGTGTGCAAAAAAGACTGAGCTGAAGTAAGATGGAGCGGAAGGAAGAGACGGGATGAAAATATAGTTGTGAGACTTTTACAAATTTGGAATTGAGTTAACACTCGACGCTGTAGAAAATAGAGCCTAAGACTTAAGGACATTGCTCTATGTGAACCCAAGAGCGTAATGTCACTCATTGTAGGAGAAAAGGTATTTCTCATGCTTGCCACAAGAGTTGTTTTTACAAGGAGTTCACCTGCTGCCTTGTTTTTCCCGAGGGAGAAAGGACATTTCTTTCACATCCAGGAGGGTCTGCTAGCAGAGGTAGCAAGATGGTTTGACCTGCGGGTTTGATGGAGCCTGCAGCCTGCTAGCTTTGAGCTAGGCCGCTTCTTCTGCCTCACGTCTTTTTCCCGCCACCAGGCAGACACTGACACTTGAGCTGTGCTACAAGCTGTGAGTATTCACCATTGTTTTTCTATGTTTGAGTGTTTTGGCAACCACAATCCCAAATTCATCCAGGCCTGCAAGATGGGGGGGTTATTTTTTTTTATTTACATTTTTTGCCGCCTTGTGTGAGTGAGTGGGCCCATTAGGTTAGCATATATTATTTTACTGGTATATAAAAGGTATTTGATTCAATTCATTTGTGTTTTATTATTTTGAGGTGAAAACAAAGGAAATAATTCATGACATTATGAATAAAAAAAGGTTAAAGGATTATATGTGAATATCATTTAAAACCTTTGTAGTATACAATAAGCCTAGTGAATTTCATAAAAGCTAAAGGGGCTATTTTCTATACTACTACTAAACTATGGAATTTCTGTGTCTGATATTTTTGTTTGGAAGAGTATCTTATTTTGCCAAGGTCATTACTTTTATTTTAGTTAATGAATTGACTTTATTTGAGAGAAGTTGTTTGTGATATCTGGTGGTTATAAATCATAAGTTACTTTACAGAGAGGTTTTGAACATTGACAGTATAACACACTGAAAAAACAGTTTTAATTTAGAGTTACTGATTTTAGAGGGCTTAATTAATGAACACAAGGGGAATAAAAGTTATGAACACAGGGCCCTGCCTATAGTAAAGGTACAGAAAGGGTTACATTTGTATTTACTCTTGCATGACTGATGTAAATATGAAAAAGTTTAATGAAGGATCCACTGAATGACCACTTAGCAGCTTGCTACTTTGGAAACATTGATCTATACACATCTCCTGTATCTAATTCTGCTTCGATCCATAATGGAGTTGGCCATTTTGTTTCTCTTAGCTCTCTCAATCGCCACTCCTTGTGTTCACTTTATCTCTAATTCACACACATGTTTTCTTTTACTTTCTTTTGTAGTTGAATTAGTAATAAGGGCATGAGTCTAACTATAACTGTTTTTACATCAACACATTTATTGTGTCATCATGCTGATTGATAGTAGTGGCAACCAGTGCTTGCTTTCTGCAAAGTTAAGCTGTATCATGTGTAGCAGCCACACATGCAAGCAGACAATGGTAATTTAACATTGACAGTAACTAAGAATGACTATGTTCTCCAGCTTCTTTGGGTGGATTCCCAAGATGTTCCTCAGCCAATGTGGGAGATGTAATCCTTCACTATGTTTTGTCTTTGCCATGCCCTCACTCTGAAACAAGGCCCCATGATAGTTAAAACACCTTCAATCAGGGCAGCACCTCCAACCCAAGGGAACTGATCCACCATTTCCCAGCAGTGTACCATGGCCTGAGACTTACAAATGCTCTTTCTCACTGTTTCACTGCCAAAGTGCATGCTGAATGTCACTGACATACATCAGTGAGAAAAAGCAGAGATATAAACGCTCAGTCTACTTCTACAGATTATATCTATGAAAATCACAAACAGAACTCATGACAGAAAAGCCCAACTCCCACCAATGATATAAGTGCATTAGAAGCGACCCAGATGATAGTCAGCATTAATGAGAATCTAATTCAGCTTGACCGTGTCTCAAAATGGTAACTGCTGTGACCCACTGTGTGGCTTCTTGGCATAGTACAACAATTAACTCAACTTAACATGACTTTTTTGGCAGCTTTCAACAACTTGACCTGCTTTGACATGACATTCAATACCATTGATTTTACCACATTTTGAAGTCTTAAAGAAATGTCTTCCTTTTCATGGCTTATCTTGTCACACAGAAGTTCTACTTTTGACCTGCAGTGGCATTAATGTCCCTCCAGAAAGCCAGGTTCATCACAGTACCCTGATACAGAAAAACGTTTGTTACATACTAAGAACTTTCTTGGATGTATGAAACATTGTTTAACTCACCAACTACAGAACGCGAAATCTCCAGTATGTGCATTCATTATTGCTACAAGCTGTCCTTTAAAATTTCTAAACTTTGATCATAGTAATACCTTCTGCCTACTGTGATCCAAAGTTGTAATGTGCTGTACTTTTACACTTTCAGAGATAATCCCAACATTTG
Organism: Scomber japonicus; assembly: GCF_027409825.1. Lineage (NCBI taxonomy): Eukaryota > Metazoa > Chordata > Actinopteri > Scombriformes > Scombridae > Scomber > Scomber japonicus. Next base: position 23,877,391 of record NC_070592.1, on the reverse strand, counting down.
GAGACACAGTGGTAGTTAACGAGAGATTTGTCCTGTGAGTCAGATTCCTTCCTGCACCGCTGTCCTTCTCTTTCGGTACGGATTACTCCCAATTTTGAAACCCTGATGATGACTTGTGTCCTGAAGTCCTCACTTTTTAGGCTAATACCCACAGAGAGAATCTCTCCGCAACTGATAGTGTGAGTGAGGGGATAACAAATGAATGTTATTAGAGGAGAGAGAGCAGGAGAGCTGCAGCTTTGGAGGACAGATTAGCAGTAATGCCAGGTCATTTCAGCACGTGGCTATTAGACTCTTGCAAGACCTCAGTGGGAAAATGAAAGTGCAGCATAATTACCTGAGTCAGATCGCTAGGAACTTCCAGCCTGGCAGAGCACAAGTTTGGAACGCAGAGGAGAGCTCAGCCTTCTATCTTGCTAATGACCATAATCAATCATTTATCATATACAGAATCAAAGGCTGCAGACGGTTTGATTCTGTAGTAATTTAGTTTAAGAAGCTTTAGCCACCAGAAACGATTGGCAGGGAGCTGATGCAGGGAAAACAGTGAGCCAAATACAGCTCAAAGCTCCTTTTCAGCATGGAAATTATTCTCATTCGCCTAACTTTCAGCTTCCACACAAACAGATATGCTCTATATGTAAAGCATGCTGGCTGCACTCTGGCCCTGCTTCAGAATTATTTTGGGGATCGATTCTTTTTTATTCTTGTCTTTACGAATTCATATCTTACCAAGGACAAGTAGGAATCCAATTTCCTTGTAATTCTATACAGAACTTGCACATACATGCGGGCACCCACACAGAAAATGCATTAACACTTGCATTTGAATGCAGGCAAGCAAAAAAATGCATGTATCTTAAAGTCATTGCTGTGAGGTTGCACAGTAGACATTGTGTAGTGTAAAATCACACACAAATTCTCAAGGACTTGTATATGAACATCATCATCATTTTCAAATTATGATTTGGGTCTAGAATTATGTACTAATCACTTTCTGACAACAGCAGAAAAGTTGAGCACCTAACAGTACAAGATGTTTGACAAATGTTCAGACACACTAACAGCCTCATAATACATGCTTCTGTTCTACAACCTGCAGGAACTGTATCAGGGGCTTTATGTCTTAAGAGTTTGTATCTATATCTACAAAACATTCACTAACAGTATATTTGATTGTTTAGGCACTCAAAGCTCTTGGTTATGGTTTGGAAAAGGACTTGAAACATGAGGCCAAATGCGTTTATTAATTTTTAACCAAAACCGCAGTCTTTCTATAACCTAAGTGCTCCTATCACCTAAACCACATTCTGATCTCCAGTGTCGATGTCGTATGCTTTGTACACCCAGCATTCACCCTCATATACCTTATAAATTGTGTGCAGTACAAGAAGATAATACATCCTATTCTCCAAAAAAAAAACCCCAAACAAACAAAAACCGCATTGCCTTTTGAGCATAATCAAGGCAGCAATTGCATTTTCTTAAAAATATTTTTGACAAAACTAATTAGCAGTATATAAAACTAATTTCCTGATTAGTAATTGAAGTGCTGCATAAACATTTAAAGGTTAGGTAGTCCTTGAAAGAAGGAAAATCACGGCTATCATTTACATGTTCACTTCCCTAACATGCAAACCTTATTTAAACGATGAACAGTATTTTTTCAGCGTCTTTTTAAGGTCAGAAGTTGGCTTGATACACCCAGTACCCGCTCAGTACTGACAGCTTGATGCAATGACCATAGTCGAATTAAACTACAGTAGCGTGATGGACCAATCAACAAGGCAAAGCTACATTAATAAAAGCATTGTTAGCTATCTCATGAGTGGCTTGACTGAACAGGGCTTGTCTACTTAGGCCGGTAGCTGTTTCCAGAAATGCCTTTAACCTGGTGTGTTTATGTACCGCCAATAGACTCAGTGGTCCATGTGTTGTACATTAACACTGCAAGGGGAAAAATTAGGTCTGCCTGGGCAACAAAGGGTTCTGGATATGTCTGACGGGGTTGAGACTTTTAAAATGCCCGCCGAAATGTAATGTATTTGTCATGAAAATGAGTGCAGACAGTGATCATTCATCAAAAACATCCACAGAACAAGACAATGTTCGGCATTCACTTTGTCAATGAATCATTTTTAGATTTTCCAAAGGAGTTGTCATAGTGAGCTGCAGCTCCTCGTCAAGGTAACAATCTTTACTCTACCCTGATATTGTGTAACAGACTACTCAGTAACTTCCTATTAAAATATCAGTTTGTGGTTGCAGTCTTAACAGGTGCAATGGTTGCTCTTTGGCTGTATTGTTGATGAAATAGCTGCTCATGGACACCGACTGAACTCTCTTTTTTAAATTGCTGTATTCTGTCTGGATCTGATATCCTGGTGATTGTGTATTGTACTGTGTGTGTTTTATTTGTACCTTATCTATTTATCTATTTACCTATATCTATTTATTTGCTACCTGTTCGATTTGTATTCTTTTTTATATTTATTTCTCTCATTAGGGACTACGGATGCAAATTAGCAACTTGATATAATCCGGCATATTTACAAAGATGTCTTACATTTATGTTCATTAATATGCACCGTCCCTATCCAAAAATAAACTATTACTATTACTACGGTCATGGCTCACATATCACATACAGCCACTACTTGGACACATTCAAACTGGTAAGACGATGCTGAAAAAGAAAAGGTCAAACAGATTTGCATGATTGACATTACCTCTTCTACGACAAAGATAGTGCACTTTTATGTCACAAATATATAAATGTGCAAATTGATTACACACAGTTGCATGATTTACAGTTTGGTGTTTAAAATGAAACAACATTATGTAGAGGATTATGGAGAGCTACATATTTAAATTCACAGGAAAGTCTCATTTTCCTGTAAAGAGGTGAGGGCGAGGGTTTGCATAGAGGCCTCGAGCTAATACGACATGAGTCACTTTAAATGTCCAGCTAGACACCATCAGAGAACACACAACGGTAAGAGCTGATACGATAAAACCTCATCTTGTAGTGTTCACTACTTAGCTCATGCGAAAATTTCTATTCATATATCTGAATCTAAATTCTGCATCACTAAATTTTTTTTTGATTTCATCTTTCTAATTACTATTATTGCAGAGTTGTACAGTATAACAGTAAAACAGTGATGGAGAAGACAGGATTGGTGATCCTACTGTCTCTGGGTTAGTGCATTACATCATCATAAATAATCCTACTTAGTGTATAATGTGTGAATGTCTTCCAGTCTTCTGACACTGAATTAATTTTCTTTCAGTGCAATTGACACTTTCATTGGATGCTACCAGAGAATACCACATTCTGCCACTGTTAAAAACCTGGACTGAAGCTCAGCGTTATTGTAGAGAGCATTTTGTTGACCTGGCGACGATAGAGACAGCAGAAGATTGGGCAAGAGTGCAAGAACTAATTGACAACTCTATTAAGCCCTGGATAGGACTTTATGATGATACTAACAACTGGAGATGGTCAATGGACAACACATCTCTTTATGGTGATGGCAACACTGCACTTGGAGACTGGTTTACTTTTGAAAGGGACAACTACAAAGGTGTTCAGCATTGTGTAGGAATAATTGGGAACATACTAAAAGACCACAATTGTGAGCTTTCACAAAAATCCGTGTGCTATGACGGTGAGTGTTCACTTTAATTACAATATTTTTCATAGTTTTGAATGTACGTAAAGTCACATTTCTTTTACTGTCAGATAGGGGCGTGATGATACACTCAGCTCAGACGAGACAAGATATTGGGTTCACGAGATCGAGACTTTAACTATATTTTTAAGAAAACTTCAATGAGGAAATAAAAGACTGTTCTTTTATTTGAAATTCACAAAATGGAAATTGAATTGAAATGTTTTAACTAATCATCTTGTAATGAATCACTTTAGTTCTACTTTCTAAATATATAATTATCATGCAGTATGCAGCACTGTAAAAGATTTCCCCATATAGATATTTTATATATTGATAATTGTGGTATTTATGGAAATAACAACCATAAATACAAAAGTTAGACACAATCACAAATACTAAAAACTAAATTTATAGTAGAAACAATTCTAATATATACATATAAATTAAATATCTAAGAATCCAATTATCACAAATTAAATCATTGTGCTAATAAAAAAACAAATAAAAGTAAATTGCATAAATCCTGTATCACATAAATACACAAGTAGAACAAAATATAAATTGTGTTTATAATTTGGTAGTGTGACTCATTTTACTTTTGGCATCATTAGGCTTCCATAGATGCGCTAGATTCCTCCGCTCCTCCTACCTCAGGCTCTCAGTGTAGAGACCTGAGGTTAACCTGCTCCTCTCCTCATCTACTTCTGTGAGATCTTCTCAACAAGTAGAAGCTGCAACAAGGTTAATGATCCACACGTGACATTATAAAAAGAAGACATGACGTGCGAATGAGCGATGGAAAACCGATCGTCTTTTTTTTTTTTTTTTTTTTGTGCGCCCCTTAATTGTAGCTTCACAAGACAAAATTCACTTCGACGAGAAATATCATTGTGTTTTCGTCTCACCCCTACTGTCAGATATTCCAGTCATATGCTTTATAAACATTTGACACTTACTATATTTCATATGTTGCTGAAAGCACTCTTTGTCATGGCTATGCTGTATAATTTCAGAGACCTCCAATGACTACATCCCAGTTACCGATCCTATGACATGGTCATCAGCTCAGAGTTACTGCAGGGAGAAGTACACAGACTTGACCAGCATGAGAAACCAGCAAGAAAAGGAAGCTGTCATGAAAGTGACCAATTATGAATCACATTGGTGGATTGGCTTATTTAGAGATGCTTGGGAGTGGTCAGACCAGAGTGACTCTCAGTTCAGGGCATGGGGGCAAGAAGAACCCAACAATGGTGGGGCGTGGGGTGCACCGGCCGAAAATTGTGCCGGTACTTCTAAAAAAGGGTGGATTGATTTTCCTTGTGAAAAGGAAATTCCATTCATCTGTTCAGGTAAATATGCTGACAAATAAACCACTGTTTAATTCAAAATGTTTTATTTAGAATTTTATTTCATCCTTTTTGTTGGATATTTTTGGAGGAGTTTGACATTTAGGGGCTTGTGCTTTCTGTCTTTCTTGCTGAGAGTTTGATAAGATTAATACTCTGATAACAGTGTTCTCATGTAACATTTAGCAACCAAGTAAATATGCATGTTTCCCAAAATGCCCTGTTATTTTCTTCAAATTGTTGGATTTACGAGTGTGTCTGCTGATGCCACAGTAAAAGCCTACGATTTTGTGACCACAGTGACCGCCACAATGAAGCTGTTGAAGGTTGTGCTACAACCTGAAGGACCTGTGGACCTGAATGATCCTCGGGTCCAGGAAGCTGCCCTGAAACAAGTCAGTCTCATTCTTCCTCTGGGTGATATCGTTAAAAACACAAACTTGTTGTGAATGGCATTAATCCCTAAATTCATCAGAGGACAGTGTCCTTACTTAAAATGTGTCTAATTACAAGCACAGCTGGTAAATTGTGACCTAGTTTTGTAGTTTAAAAATTGAATATTTTTTAGTTGTGCTCATTACATGGCCCTGGTGATGGACGTTTAGGTCAGTCAGGCCATTAATTTGGTTCAAGCTGAAATATTTCAACAACTACTGGATTGCTGTGAAATTGTGTACAGATATGCATGGTTCCCAGAAACTATATCCCACTGACTTTAGTAATCTGCTGGCTTTTCCTATATGCCACCATATGGTTGTAACCTTGTGACATCATGGCATAATGCAGTATGTAATTCTTCATGGCCTGTAAGGTAACACTGGGTTAGGTTACTGCTGTAGGTTGAGAGCTAGTTAGACATTTTACCATTTGCAGCTTAGAACCGATAAACACGGCTTAATCCATTCCTTACTTTAACGTGGAGAAATTCAAAGCTGACAACTGATCTGCTATGTCAAGTTATGTATGCAAAGCTATAGCTGTACAGGGGAGGGCTTTTATTAAACAGTCAGTTGTAGAATGTAAACTTCTCCTTCTGACTGTTTGAACCATGACAGTCATAGAAACAATACTGGGGACATGGCCTCAGTGCCCTTAACAGTAGCTGTAGCCCTAATAGTTTCAAGTTTTAGGAGCAGCCATACAAGCTCTTATGGAAATACACAATCAGCAATGATTACACTGTTATCAACAATAAGTGTTATCTGTCTTGTAGATGGAGAAACAAATGAGAGACCGTGGACTCCAGAAGTTCAGACTGAGCTGGAGGAAGCAACCAAATGGAGAAATCTTCACTAAGAGAAACACTCAACTGTAAATGCTTTCTATCACTTTGTTTTGAAATATAAATAACTATTCATCCACTGTTTTCATTTAGACTAAGCAAAAGCACATTATTGTAATTCTTTACTTCTCATTTAGATGTAGATTACGTAGTGTTAGAGTGATGAAATATAATTTGGCGATTCATGTTTTGAAATAGATTTTAATAGGGTTGGCACAACAGAACTGCTCTGTAATGAAACACCAATAAAATGACAGCATGGTAAGCAATAATTAAAGCTTCACTTAAACAAACAAAAAGGAACATAATTGGTGTAGATAAATTCTTTAAGTGTGTATCTAAGCACTTGTTAAATAAAAAGTCCTCAAGGTTTAAACAGACATTGTGGTGAAGGTGCATTTTTAAAAAGGATGGTAGTATAGTCACAGAGCAAGGCCGTGGCCCGGGGCCAGGATTATGTACAAAGGGCTGGTAACTCATTATAATTGGCCTTTAGAACAAAAAAATTCTCATTTTTTCATAATTTCTCTCTGGCTGGTATTTGGCACACACACTGCCAGGATTCTACTCAGTAAACAGTGGAGTAGTGAAGAGCACACCAGGGAAAGATTGTGAATCTTTGTCTGGAGTTTGGATTTGCTGCACTTGCTCCTAGATAGGCTTATGCAGAAACTCCACATAACTCCCCAATCATATCTAAGGTATGACTTGTGGGAATATGGAGATTCAGCTAGAAGAACATTTGAGAATCTTTGGAAAGCATGAAGCACATATGGCAGGGATGTATACATGTAGTGAATATTTATAAGACTGTGGAAGATGAGGAAACTCCAAAGTCGCCATCAGGAACAAATTCTATGTGAACTGATCCTATAATCAGCCCTTATACAGTAAAGCAAAAAAATAACCTGGCACTACTCTGTACTATGAGGCATCCTTTATAAAATATTTATAACATGTAATTAATTGATTTACTAATGGCTACTTATTAATTTACAAATGTTTAGTAGATTAGTCTCTTACAGCAATCCATGTGCAGTCGTAAATGTTAATAAGTTGCTCTGCATCTGCAATTTTTCTAGAAGGTAAGTGGTCCAACAGTTCCTTGGAGGGTTCTTCCTAATGATTAAAGAGCTACCTAAAAAAAGACAAAGCCAGTGGTGTGCTGGAAGAGTATTATTATCCACAAGCTTTCATTACTAATGGCTTTCAACAGGCCATACACAGGTGGCATGTAGAAAAATGATACCAAAAACCTTTACAAATGAGGATTTTAACTAATCATCGCTTTTTTTAAAAAACAATAATTCTTATGTGATATGTCTGCATTATGAAAGAGTTTGTAGCAGAGAGGGAGGAAAGACAGTTTAACTTTTAATTTCAGTTACTTATACAATGGCGTATATCCATTGAAAGTTTGAATGTATAATCAGTAAATGCCTTATTTATTGATAATTAACAAAGAATACATTTTTAATAATGCTTTCATTCGTTATGGAGTGTCTCTACTTACAGTAAAAGTAAATATTCTTGTTTGTATACTAATGTCACTTGGGAAGCAAAAAAAGATGCCACAGTTTTCCTTTTTAAAAAATACAGATTTAAAAATGATCAATGGTTAAATCATCAGTAGAGAGAGTTACCAGGAGCCCAGGATGTCTTATGTTGAAAATGTTTATGGAAGCTTATCCAAGGAGAATCAAAGTATTATCAATACACCCTTTTTTTGAGGAAACACTCCCCTGTGGATAGTCTTTAAGCCTTCACAGATAGTGCCACTAATACTCTATGCCTATAAATTGTCATAATCAACGCATCTACAACAAAAATGGAATTAGCCTATTGGTTTGTTATTCTACAAACAAGCAAACACAGTTACCCATGATCTGTGGGGTTAGGGAGTCAGACCTTGGGTACCACAGCAATGCTGTGTCACCGTTATCAAAGTGACTCCATCCTCCACCATCTCATGGAGAGAAACAGTATGTCTCTCTACTAAGATGATAGCACTGTCTTTACTGTGAATTCAAGGCCCATGCTTGACCCTAAATATGCAAAATTCTCCAACAGATCTGACACAGTGTTGTGTACCGTACGGTCAGCTAATTCAAACAAGTACAACCACAATGCACCTTTTTAGCAACGCTGGTCATTACTGAGCCACAAACATGTATTCAGCTTGCTTGTAAAACACAAAAACCGTCAAAAGAACAAAGAGAAGGTACAGATACAAAAGCACACCTTATAATTTCTTAGCACAGTTGCATAAATGCCTGCTCTCTGCACTTATAAAATGTATAACCAATCACTCGTTTAACATGCACATTTTAAAAGATATTGATGGCTCATTCTAGGTGTGCATATATAATTCATTTACATATTCATAGATATAATTCACCACCTCCAAAGGCTCCTTGTTCTTATTGACAGAGTGGATTTGTCTTTGACTGGGTCTGACTTTGTGCCTGCTGCTGGAGCTAAATCCCCGGGCTCCTCTTAGTCTCCTCACGAGACAGCATCTAATGAAACATTTAAATATTTATGTGTTGAAACTTGTTTACCTCCCTCTGTCTGGTGTACTGTAGGGGTGGACGAGGGGGAAAGCTGACTCTCACTCTGTTCTCTTTGAGCAATGTCCTTTCTCTCTTGTTTCACTCCTTTCCCTTACTTATCAGAGTTGGTGAATTAATGAAGGTGAAGACAAAAGAGAGGAGCGTTTTCAAAGACCAAGGTCGCGCAAATGGAGCCATACATTATTTTTTATTATTGTTTTCTGTCATTGCCTCATCCTTCACCTTTGCCCTATGAATACAAAAAGAACTGAATGCGGTTCACAGGTTGCTTCTGAAATGAGACATAAAGATGAAAGCGAAGGATTGTGCAGACACATACACGTGTATATACGACGCTCCATGTAGTGGGCTTAGATGTTCACTTCCAACACTGTGTGTCAATGACAAGGCCAAGACAATGCTTAAAATATAAACATCAGTTTGAGCACTGAGGGGGAAGTAAGATGTTTTTCAGGAGCTTTTTAAGTTGTCCTCTTGGCAGTTGACGAGGAGGCAAAAGGTTGTATGCAGAAGTTTTTCTGTAGCCTTAATAATGAATCACTGCTGAATGATCCAAGAAAGGCACTTTATCACATGTGAGTGACAATACTAGCATGTGAAGAATATTGCAGTGTCAACGTCTATGATACCTTCTAAGAAACAGATCCATATAGAAGCACAAACGTTAAAGAAATTCACTCCAAATCCAGAAACATACAGCAATTACTACGTTTACAAGAAATGAGAAGAAAATTAGCTCCAATCACTGAAATTCTATGAATACTTAAACACACAAAAAAAGGGAAAATGCACACAATAATTACTACAAATAAAATTGATACACTTGAAATGCTTCAGGCCACTAACAGATCACAGAGCTGTTGGTTTAGACTTAGCAGTGGAAAAGGCACTGTTTTAAAATATTCAGAGATATGTTTTATTCCATTAATTGTACTGTTAGGAAATTTCAACCTAGTAAAAGTCCAATCACTTTTTAATGTTGGATTAAAAACAAAGTAAGGGTAAAGAATCTTCCTTCTAAAGCACCCTCAGACAAATTTGATGAATATGTACAGCAGCAGAATTTAAAACATTTCCAATTTTTCGTACTCTAAATGTTTCTAGATTTATCTAGAGGCTCAGGCTCCTTCTGGGCTTTCGCCACACACTCTTAATAACAAGACTAAACAAGCACAAAATGAAGCTCCTCAATTGCAATTTAAACAGAGTATTGAACAGAATGTGGATCTAACAAATCCCAGATTAGAATACACAGTTGGTGCACCTGTGAAGCAGTCTGCATAAAGCACAGAAACATGCAGAGAGTAGAACATTCTTTTTTTAATAATATATCTTACAATGGATGACTACATTTAAAAAAAACCCCCAAAAAACAGGTGCAGATCTTTGAGGAGCAGAATGGATCATTTCCAGCTCATATTGCAACAAACACAACTAAAGCTAATTAAAGTGATGGAAAAGTTATTATTCTCCTTATAGTGGAAAACCAGATTTTTGGTGCTAACAACCACTCCAGTGTATATGTGCATGTGTACATGGGCAGAGTACCATTAATCTTTGCCTCTTCACTTTTGTATGTGGGTTTGTATTCCCAACATTCTTAGATGGAGCATATTTCTCCTAAATAAAAGGTGTCAGATTTATCTCAAGTCTGTCTTAATACAATACTCACATGCCATGTTATTGAAAGAGATATTAGTCATTAGCTTTCATCATCACTTCTATTCATAGTTGATTCATCTAACTAGACTGCTGAAGCTATATATTAGGTTCAGCTGAATGTAATTTTGCACAAGGACAAGGTCTGTGGATCTTGCCAGCACGTCTTATGTCATATTTTTATTGAGAAGGAATCTCCTGGAGAAGCAGAATGATTACAGAGGCCAATAACTCTTAATGAATATAATGTATGGCATATGAGTATTGTATCAAGACAGACTTGAAAAAATAGACAAACTGTAGCGGCCAATAACGTAATTACAACCGATAGTGTAATCATTTTGCCCATTCGATAACGTAAAAAAATAATGAGCATGTATAATGAAGCTGGTCCAGGAGACAGACACTTTGCTTAATGACAGACCTGTAGCAGCCAATAATGTAATAACAGCCAATAACATAATCATTTGGCCATTTTTTAATGTAATAAGCCAATAACTTAATAACTTGCCAACAACATAATACAATTTCTGAACGAATAGCATAATACATTTTTGCCAATAATGTACTAAGTTATTACGTTATTGGCTAGGTTAAAAAAAATCCTTTACAAATGCAGTAACTGGAAACAATAACGTAATAATATACTAATATCACTTTAATTAAGTTTAATTTATTGGATATAAACTGTCACACTTCCATAGCACACAAACAAACAAAAACAAAAGAAATGGGTTTGTGTTTGGTCCTTGATGGCCACCGTATTAATGTTATAATAGATACCCTTTGATATTGCATTAAACAGTTAGATGTCATTTATATGTAAGTGACGCTCCATTTATTATTCTACATCATCTTGTATGCTTGTATGCAAATGTATGTACATGAGATGCTAAAACGCTACCTCTTATCACTGTTATGTTGAGTGCATGAATTGATACAATGTGGACTGGTACATCTGATAGCATAGAATACGTCCAATTTACATCTGCTTTGGTCTTTATGGTCTCTGAAAGCACAGACTAGGTGCATTGGGTAAATGGACTTTTAATATGGACATTAGTCATAATATATTATTCATTTACATAATTGTCAGTAATAATGTACTTACTATGTCACAATTACAATTGAATTCTATTTGTATGAATGTAAGACTTAAGCTGGTGAGCTTCAGGTAGAGTGAAGTTGGCCATACTGGGGTTTATTCCGTTTTTCCTTTCCTGCCTTTAATTAAATGCTAAATGGCAACATTTATATATTACTATTCACTCACACTCATACACCAATGACGCAGGCTACCACACTTACACCGCCATAATGATATTATTAATTGTCACCTCATTGAAGCAGATGTGGAAATATTTGTCATACAGTTAAATGTACTGCAGAGGCAAAAAGCCACACATGGTGGTAGCTGGCAGGAGGACAGGAGGAGTCAGGGATCGAACCACCGAACTTCTGATTAATGGACGATCCGCTCTAACTCCTAGGCCACAGCCACCTTAATTATATTTATCCTTTACACGGTATAGCACGAATCAGACTCCTCACATCAAAATAAACACATAAAAGTTCCTATAAACCCTGAAATATGGTCCCTTTCTGTTATTGAGACTGGGTATATGAGCTGCAAAGAGAATATAAGTGTCAATCCGGCCTGAAAATGAATGGAAGAGAGAATTGGACTTTATTAATGGTATAGCTTCATTGAGGCAGAAAACCATATTCGTCATACGGTGCAATTTACTGCCGAGACCACAAACCACTACAACTGGGCACAGCTGAAAATGTGCAGTTGATTGGATTTCTGCAGGTAATGAGAGCAAGTTGTCAGGAAAGGCATGTGAAAAACAGTGATCCCTGTAAATCCCCCCCCAAACCAATAGAGGAGCCAACATTGGTGGAAAAAGTCAAGGGCAACTGCTTTTTTTTCTTTATGGCATTGCATAAAAAGGAGAAGCTACCTCATCAGTTACACTCATACATTCATCTGCCAGGGCTGTAGTGTTGTTGTTTGTACGTGTATGAACACATACATATATAGACATATCTTAGACACATTAGCTTAGCATTAGGGCTGGGTATTGTTGAGAAAATGATGGTACCACCCAAGAACCCTTTAAGTGATAGCAATACCAACTGAGTACTTTATTCGATACCCGTCATGTGAATAGAAGCATTCAATTGTGACTTCACCATGACAGGTGGGTTGTAGCTGCTGTGGCAGTGGGCCAATCACATGTCAAATTGAGCTATAAAATATGACTACTTGTATAGTCATATTTTCTAGCTCTGGGCACAAAAAAAATCAATTGCAGGTATGGTTTGATGGAGATGTTTTGATGCGACTTGGTGTCGATTTATTTTGGTTAATACATTAAAGGTATTGAGTACTGGTACCCAGACCTACTTAGCACAGGAGCTAGAGGGGCGGGATATGTATTCTGGCAACTCCAAAGTAGTCTTATTTAGACGTTTTGTCTTCAATGGTTGGCTGATGTTAGCCACTGGTTAGCATACATTCAGGAATCACAAGGGTTTTGTTTGAAATTGTAGGAAGGACCACGTCAAAGCTAGCTGTTGATGGTCAGTAAATACATCCAAACTGAAGGCTAACTGCATGTTAATCCACAATATGTCACTTTCTGTGTCAGTCCCAGAGTCAAACAAAGCATCATCCTCCCTTCCATCCAGTAGAAAAACAACAAAGTTAGTGACTCATTCAGTCTTGAGGCGTGTGCTCATACACAGTGCAATAAAAGCTGCTCATCGCACTTCAACATCTGCTGCTGTCAGTAGGGCCAGTTTGGTCTTTAAATACTGAAAGATCACAGCAACCACTGTCCAGTCTGTAAACCCTTCTGGTTTTCTTTTTTAATTCTTCATACAACATACAGCACTAAAAACCCCATTTTTAAAAGAGACAAAATCGTGTGTCTTATATACCCATTTTTATGGTAGATGAAGTTAAGTGCAGGAAATGGAATAAATATTAAACATACCAGTATAAATCCTGAGAAGCACGTGATGGGATGTATGTAACACATAATGATGATATATGACTGTGTAAGAGGATCTGACAATGAATTTTCTTTGAAGACACACAGTGAACCCTATGTTTGTGTGTGTGTGTGTGTGTGTGTGTATGTGTGTGCTGTGTGCAGCTTCACACACGGTGAGGCTAATGTGTCCAGACACCTTGCGGGTCCCAAAGTGACTCTTGCAGTAACAGATCAATCAGGGCTGGCTGAGTAGACAAGCTCCCCACGCCTCCATTGTGATACCATTATCTTCCATTTAGGAAGGAAAAGTCATATTGATTCTTGCCATTATGTCACTGCAAATTTGGCTCTATTTTGCTCTTTCCAAGTTTTTTGCTTGCCTGAGAGCCAAAAGCTATGAAATGTAGAGTTGTAGAGTTTGTACACATAAATAACTAAGTGACTTTAAGTGGCACTAAAACATTTAAAGGTATAACATTGTTCATAATATTGAAGTATTAATAGTATGATTTGCTGTTTGGCTTCTTTATTGAATGGGATACTATATGTACAAGGCCACTACACATAAAGCAGCTTTATTTTCTTTGTGTGAAGATATCAGAGCCAGACTAATACAGGAATTTTGAACATTTCTGATCAGGATCCTTCACATTTAGCAGTATATTATGCAGTTGAAAAATAAGCATATTTTATTGTCAAAAACATAACTCTAATAGCAACTATAGCACAAGTCTTCACTGGAATTATACTTATTGTTACTGATATTGTGGTATCAAGCCATTATAGACCTATGTATATATGTATGTATGTATGTATATGTATATATGTATGTATGTATATGTATATATGTATGTATGTATATGTATATATGTATGTATATATATATATATATATTTATTTATTTATTATAGCCTGCCACCAACAATGAATTCATTTCCATGTCTCAGTTTATCTAGTTTATCTATTTACAAGTATTCTTCTAGTCTATATAATGCAAGCTACAGGCATTTTCTAGCCATTATTTATGTTATCAGACTCAAAACACTATTTAAAACATGACATATTTAATGACACGGTGACTGAGAGTAAACGCCACTGTGGAAATGAGACAAACAACGAGAGCAGTGAAAGCGTGGCTGACACGACTGCTGTCAGGCTTATTTAGGTTTTACAATAAGGTGAAATGAGGAGGTGTGGTTTATTATCATTGAAGTCAGACATTTCACTTGTAAGAGAGCACCTCTCCATGATGACACATAACAAACACTAATTCTCTTCTGCTTCACCAGCTGAGATATATATCTTATCTTTAGGCAACAGTGAAGTGGCAACACTAGTGGAGAATTGATGTTTTTCTAATGCTAATTGTTACCTACTTATTGGTTTATATGCTTAAATTGGCTGATGAAATTACCCTGCTATTATATCAGTTGGGCTCTAAAAAGTAAGAAATAAAAAAGACAGGCACACAAGCAGTGAGATGAATACTCACACCAAAGACCTTTTGACATAATGTTTCTATTGATTAGCAATTTGTAAAAAAGCAGAGATGCTTTTATCAAAACATACACTGTCCTCTGCACAGTGGAGCTTTGATGAGTGAAGAATGGCCTGGAAAAGTGTTGGAGGGCAGCTGTGTTGCCATAGAGGGGGGTGGAGGAGGAAAAAGACAGAGACAGAGAGGCAAAGAGGGGGGTTGAGGTTATACTGTACTCGCTGTACTACAGGAACAGCTAAAGCCTTTCATAAACTGAAGAATACTGAACACTGGTCATTAGTCAGCTGTTGCCAGTTGGTTAACTACAGCTGCTGCTTAACATTCTCACTGTACAGCCCCAAGCTAACTAACATCACACACATCTTATATCAATTAATTACAACATTATAACTAATATGTCATTAATTGCCACAGGATATGGTGTTTATAGCTTGGAATGGTGTCATCACAGTAAAGTAGGTGGGTGTGAGCAGGGATACTTTATACTACACTACTCTCTATGTGAAATAATGATTCTATATGTAAAGATTTATCAATTAAATGTTAGAGCAATTATCTTTGGCTGAACAGAGTGCTTTGATGTGTTTCATATTGTGTTTTCTTAGGAAGAACGAGACTTCTATTTAACACATACTATGATAGTAATGGTTATACAGTGAACCCTCGCTATAACGCGGTTCACCTTTCGCGGCTTCGGTGTTTCGTGGAATTTTTTAGTGCAGTTTTTTTATGCTTTTTTTTTTTTTACAGTGCATTGTGTTCTGCATCCTGATTGGCTAAGGGACTGTAGACCAATGTCAACAGTCTCCGTGCCTCGTCTGTGTACAGCTCGCCAAATTTACGTTTGCAAATTTTCTCCATGACAAAACCCACAATGTCGACGAGGGTGGCATGTCTGTTTATAAGTGTCTTCTTGCCCAGAAGAAAAAAGAGCGCCAACAACTACCCATAACTATGTTCTTCTCTCGGAAAAAGACACCTGCACCACAGCCTTCAGTAGAAAAAGACGCTACAAGGGAGTCAGGACGAAGAGGCACAGTCAGAGGAACTGTGAAATACCCGTCAGTCACAATGTGTCCAACCTGGTATTGATTATTAAAATTATTATTTTACAGTATTTCTAAAAACTATCATAGTTATTTGTAAGAAAACGTTTATATTTTTATTTCTTAAACAAATGCTTGGGCCTGAAAATAGGTTTTGATCTTTGGTTTAATTCTATAGTACAGTATTGTATTGTATAATAATTGTAAAAAATAAAGCTGACTACTTCACGGATTTCGCCTATCGCGGGTTCTTTTTGGAACGTAACCCCCGCGATAAACGAGGGTTCACTGTATACAATTGCCAGCCACTTCATTAGGTACACCTGTGCAATCTGATTCAATCCAATACAACATCTCTGCTATAAATTATTTTTTCAAGTTGATGCATTTTCAGTTTTTGTTAACATTACTGAGGTCATACTAAGTGGTGATGGCATACTGGGGTGCATTACATTGAATGGTGTTTTGCCCTTCTCATGTATGTTAATGGAGTGGATGAAATATTAGGAACACCATTCAATATAATGCACCCTACACACCACCATCACCCACTATGACCTCAATAAGAAACATAAAGTAGAATGATCACCTTCCTGACAATGCTAACAAAAACTGAAAATGTATAAACTTCATAAATGTAGAATGTATGACAGAGCTGTTGTACTGGATTGAATAACAACAATACAACAATAAAAATAAGTTTATCTAATCATGTATCACCAGACTGTGTTGGTGTGGCAACGGGTAGATGGAAATTCAACACTCAACATTCAAATAGGTGAAACTTTAGATTTTTTCACTTGTACTTGCACACTAGCTGCCTTCAATCACACGTATCTCAATCTGTTAGCATCTCACAAACAGATTAAGCTAAAAGTGACAAGAGCGATGCATGTGTTTATCTGTTTATAGGAGTTGAAGATGTGAGCAAAGCATGGAGGGACAGCAGGGGACGGACTGGTGAACTGGCATGCAGCTCCCAGACTGAGCAACAACCGGCGTCACACACAAAGATCCTCACATCAGGCACCCCCGGTATGTACACAACATGTTTAATATAGCTGATCACTTTAAATAGTCACATTTCAGAGCCAAACATGACTGGTGTGAGTGCAGCGTGGTTCTTACTTTTTATGAAGTCATCTTAAGAAGAGTTTTTATTTGAAATCCAGAAAATAACATGATTCCTGTGAGTTATAATCATGGTGTTTTGTGCAGGCATCAAGACATTCATTTGACATTATTCATGTTTAAACATCCTAACTTGAACACCTTTAATTGAAGTAATTTAATCTTTGCTGTGCCAGAACATTATGCAACTATAGAGATATTGTTGGTGAGTCAAAGGAATGAATGAGCATATCAGGCAAGTGGGCCCAGCTGTGTGCCTGAATGGAAGGTCATGAAAGCAGCTCCATGAATCACCTCAGCAGGGTTAGCCTGCCACAGATGCCCATGATTTATCCCTAGCAGGAGAGACCAGCCATGAGAGGAGGTCAGATGCATGCAGTATGCAGCCCAGTACACACATACAATGTATTCACTTGTATTTGCCTGCACACACACAGACGTGAAGCCACGAGCCCACAAGAATGCCTAACCGCACACACACATGTGGAAACATACAGTCGAACACAAACACACACACACACACACACACACAAACAAATGTGGCTCTTACCTCCAAGGTCATTAGCAGTGCAGCTATCCTCCTTGTTTGCTCATAACCAAGACAAACTGCCAACAAAACGCTGATAAGCAACGCTATCCATCTTTTGGGGCGTTTGGCGGTGCTAGTTGATTTAAATGGGTGCTAAGCAGTTAGAGGACAAGGTGGGGGTGAGGTGACTCTGAGCCGAGGACTGTGGATAAAAGGTGATAATGCGATTCCACAGGAATTCCCTTGCATGGTGTCAATTGGATTAGATGCAAAACTAGAAAGGAAGGAGCATTATTCGAATTTTCACCCTGATTCAGATTTTTTTTTTATTTATTTTTTTTACATTTTCTTTTGACTTTCACAAACTCTAAACCTGTGTTTACTACGCAGACACAAATAAAGGATGTACAGCATTGTATACACCTTTTTATATACCATACCTATATATACTATATCTATATGTTGCTTAAATATAATACATTTCAAATTATACTAGGTGTTCAGTTTTTACAGTAGTGCTTTTGTACTTAGTAATTTCCAGACCTGATGAATAAATCGATCAGATTTTTTGCTTGTGTATGGCTTTATGAAGTTGATCTATAGCTAACAGAGAAAACAGCTGTCTGTTTACACATCCAGCAGATATGGAGCAACAATGAAAATCATTTATATGGAGTGATGTTTCTGACAAATGTAGATTCTACAATAATTTGATCTCCACCAACTCCTACATGGCTCTTTAGCTGCCAAATGCTCCTCTGTGTTCTCCAGCCAGTTACTAACTTTGTCTGGTTTGGTGCTGGGTAGATTTATCTGAGCTTTCTTTTTTCATGCTTCCTGCTACAGCTGGACACGAGGTGGATGAAACAAACAGTAAATGTGCTGGAGGAGAAAAAATATGAGGGGAAAGATGGTAAAACACACATAGAGCTGAGGGGAACTGAGTCAGGTGATGATTCTTTGTGGGTTTATCACCACAAGCAACACCTTCCACATTACAAGTAGCCATTTCACCCTTTTTTTAAACATACAAAACACAGATTCATGTGGGGGTTTTTTTTGGGTTTTTTCAAAGATTTGCTTTGGGCTTTTTTACCTTTATTCAGATAGAAACTGGCAGAGCTGCCAACAGGAAACAGGGAGAGAAACATCATGATTCCACTGTTGTGCAACTACAATAATAGTTTTATTTGTAATTATTGTAAGTACTAACGAACAGCAGGTATATGAGACAGTGATGTTTTTTGTGTCCATTTGGTTTAGTCAAAGTGCTTAAAATCTGAAAATATAAAATAAATATATGAATAACTGCTTTTAATCCATTTTGAGAGAATATATTAGAGGATTATGGCAAACATGTCTAAGTGGTGTAACCATAAAAAACAAATAATTCAACTTGCTTTAAAAACAGTAAAAAAAAAAAAAAAAACACCACATCAACTAGTTTGGCATGATCTTACATTATAACTTTTATATTAAATAAAGCTAATGGAATACAATTGTTCAAAATATTACATTTAAATCCAGGGAATCATCAGGAGCCATTTAATTTTTTTTAAATGAACTTTTAAATAAAACTGTAGGTGGATGAAATATTTGATATGTGTCATTGTTTTGTGGTTACACCATTTGACATTTTCAGGAGCATTCAGTCTTAAAATGGTCAAATAAAATGATGCACATGTCATTTCAAATGATATAAAACCAATAAAAATACAAAATGTACATTTTTAGCAAACCTTATGCTACTTTTAAAACTTTTTCTAATATATATTTGTCACTGACACATAATGAAGGTATGTGAAAAAACCCTATCCATCAATGCATAGAATTCACACAACATACACACTTTCCTTCTCATCTACTGAAAAAAACTAAACAGGTGATGAACCATGTCACTCAAAAGCTAAATCGTAGCATTGTCTCCCAACGATACTATTTACAGAAAACATATCTGCAACAACGCTCCAAAAAAGAAGAGGATTTTGATGCATAGTACAGCTCAGAACAGCGTGTAATGAGCTTTACATATTAATTACTTAAATCCAGTCACACTGCGTCTGTGCATATAACTTCCCCATCAGGTTTCTTCTCCTGCTTCTCACAGTACTTCTGGACATTTCTCCACTTTATTTTGAAGACCGTCTGTCGTTGTGACTCCATGTTGGCTTGCAGCTAGACAGAATATACAATATGGGAAATCTATCAAACAGGTTATTCACTTATTTTAAATGTGTCCTTTGTCATTGCACTACTTACCTGATTTGAAATCTGCTGTTGAACATCCTTGCTGTTCATGTCAGCTGCGGAACGAATCTTAATCTTCAGTGTTGTTTGCTTTGGCGTCACTGTGATGTAAAACACACCACAAAGTAAAAACATGAGCATTTTACATGCTATTAGAAACATACAGTGGTACAGTTGTGTGTCCTCACCCTTGGTACAGAAGACTTTTCTCATCTGTTCACACGGTTTGTCAAGCCAGAAACCAGTTGAAGGGGAAAACGATCCGCAATTCTCAGTTGAAGTTGCGTGATCAGGCTGGCCTTCCTTCCAGTTTTTGAAAGTGACTTGGGTTTTGTCAGACCAAGCCCACTCTCTGTAGAGGCCGATCCATGCTTTCACCTCTGCTTTCTTGATGGCAAGCTTCATCTTGTCATACTCCTCTTTGTTTCTGATGCTGGCCAGGTCTTTGTAGTTCTTCCTGCAGTGTGTCTGAGCCTCTCGCCAGGTGAGTTCTTCCTCCACTAAGACATAACTTGGGGTGCTGGTGGCTTTGAAAAGTGTAAAGACAGTAGTGAGTGTCGATACAGATGCATAGTGACAATCAAATTTGTCTTCTTTATGAATGCTGGATAATTAATATTCATTCATACCATCAGAACAGATGAAATGGCTGCGTAGAGTACAAGGCATATCATTCAATTCAAATTTTTTCTGAAACAATACACATAACTGATTTCCGTGTAAATTGTTTGGTTGGCCTGCAAGCCAGGTCATGAAGTCAGTCGCACTGTTTAAATAGAATTCCTCATCATCCATTGACCACTTCCAACGTTTAAGGTCATCATAAAACCCTATCCATATAGATCCTTTGAGGTTTTTTTGTTTTGCAAGATTAAGAAGCCGTTTGTTGTCAGCGAGGTTGTCGATGGTGGCCAAGTCAGTGAACCTCTCTCTGCAGTAAGCCTGAGCTTCAGTCCAGCTCATTGTGTGGTTTATGAAGTTGAATTGTCTGCTGTGGTAGGCAGAGAGAGTGGAAAGCCCTGACAAGACAAATCATTCAAGAAATATGGCACATTTTTATAAAGGAAACATTTAGAGAGTATTAGAAGGAGTTCAGGTTACACAGATCAGTATTCATCAGTCTAAATTCATCACATTTCTGAAAATGACCATTAATCATGAAACTCAGTCAGTGTCAGCATCCTTTAGAGCAGAGGTGTCAAACTCATTTTCATTCAAGGGCCACAGACAGACCAATTTGATCTAATGTGGGCCGGATCATTAAAAGGAAGGAGGGATGGATGGAAGAAAGGAAGGAGGGACGGATGGAAGAAAGGAAGGAAGGACAGATGGAAGAAAGGAAGGAAGGAAAGATAGATGGAAGAAAGGAAGGAAGGAAAGAAAGACAGACAGAAGGAAGAAAGGAAGGACAGATTGAAGGAACAAAGAAAAGAAGGAACAAAGAAAAGATAAAAGAAGGGTAAGGAAAGACAGGCAAAAGGAAGGAGGAAAGAAAGGTAGGAAAGACATGAAAGGAAGGAAGGAAGGAAGGAAGCAAGAAAGGAAAGACAGATGGAAGGAAGGACAGAAGGAAGGAAGGATGGATGGAAGGACAGATGAAAGGTAGGAAAAGAACACAGGAAGGAAAGTGGGCCGAATTGGACTCCTGGGCGGCCGGTTCTGGCCCGCGGGCCGCATGTTTGACTCCCCTGCTTTAGAGCAACTTTCATGTAATTGCAGTCAATCAGACATAAGTTTTTAAAATATAAAAAAGGTGAACAAATAATACCACAATGTTAAGTACAGCCAAATAAAATCACTGCCAGATTTGTTCTTCCTACAGAATGCAAAAAAAAAAAAAAAAAAGTGGTGTAACATCCTATTAAAAGTGCATGGGGAGATAATGCATATTTGATAGCAGCAGTAAGCTAAAAACTACCCAATTGAGAATGATGAATGTTGATTCAGATCATGAATTGTTCAGCATGTCCAATAATTTATTGCAAAGCCACTTTGAAACATGTTTTAGAACAGTGGTTCCCAACCCTTTTTGGCTTGTGACCCCTTAAAGCAAAGCAATAAATCTACTAGTGAACATTTCAACCACAGAGTGATTTTTTTCGCTTCTATTTTTTCAGTTATGAAGAGGTAAAATTATCCAGTAAGAAAAAGGAAACAAGAAGAAAAGCCCTGTTAACCATCTTGAGACCCTTTTGTCGGGGTCTTGACCTCCAGGTTGGAAACCACTGTTTTAGAAGAGGTGTCTGACTCTGTATTTCAAACAGTTCCTAAAAAGCTACACTGAAACAACCTGGGAGACCTCTAGAGCTTTTGAAATTTGATAAATCGCCAAATAAATAGTGAAGGGTTTTGACTTTTATCTCTTAACCAAGCTCAAGTGTTCACTCTTCACTGTAAATCTGTGTCTTAAAATAAAATAAAAAAGATAGGTAGGTAGTTTTTCTCCAATCATGATCATGATATCATCACTTGGAATGAGCCTCAAGATCTAAATTGCTTTTTTAAATATTAATATATGTCATTATGTGCATCATTCTTTACATTTCCTCTTTCATTTGTGTGATGTATAAAGACACAGATGGAAAAATACATCAGTATATCTGCAGTTATTAACATTGCTGACCTGCTGAGAGCAGTAAGATGACCAGTGTTGCTTCTCCCATCCTTAGCTTCATTCACTGTATAAGGGATATAATTACTATTATTATTAACATTGCCATTGCCGTCATCAAAGTTATTATTATCACCCACATAATCATCTTTATCACAATCATTATCCAATATTAGAATTAATTGCCAGTATTCTGTAAAGACGCTCGCAATAACTAAATACTCTACAAGTGCATCATTTAAATCTACCTCTTCTCAATTTAAACAGTAATAATACTAATTAATAGACATAAGAAACGATAAGAAAAGATCCCCTGCAAAGACACAGCAATTGTAAGTTAAAATGTATACAGTAAATATACTACACAATACTGTAATTGTTGCAAATGGTTATACAGCTAGAAGATTCTCATTTAGCATAATGCTTATGTTAGACTGAAAAAAAACAAACACATTTGGCATATCCTCACATGTTGTTGAATACAGCACTGCAGGCAGATACCAGCACACTCACTCCAGCTCCAGGTGTGTTTGTTCAGCACTGTCTACTCCAGATGCCAGAGGAGCTTTCCAGTCACAACTGGAGCAAACACAACTCAGCAGTTCCTCAGAGCGAGAAATAAAAACCAACATTACAGTTGAACTTCCACTTGAATCCAATCAGATGACAGTTAGTTGTACCAAGAAGCAGTTGACTAAAGTTTACCTGCAAAGACATCACAACTGTACATTCAAATACATACTCAATACTCGACACAATAATTACATATTTACAAAGTTAAAATAATTACAATGGAGTGAAAGATATAAAACTTACCTACCAGGAGCTTCTGTTGTTCCTCTGACACATGTGGACACAGCATATGGCTTCATCCGAGTCACACAGATTATTTATAAGGATCAGAACGTACCTACAGGGCGGGACGAGTGTAATGGCATATAAATTAGTATGAAAAAGGCAGTGGTTTACAAATATCCATATTTGCTTTAATTGTTGGATTCTTTTTTATTTACACCTTCTACACAGTAATGTAATGTAAAGCTAAGGTAATACATGTATAAGTTTTTATATAAGTAAAATATAAGTGAGTATAAATACATAAGAAAAGTGTAGTATAAGTATCTCTTAGAAGTGGGATGTTACAGAATATTACAAGGAAGTTGGATTATAAAATAAAACAAAGAGCATCTTTTAACAGCTTTTTGAACTTATAGAGTATGACAATGTTAATTTTCTGCATGTAAGGTTTTTGTAATCCAAATGCATTTTTATTGTGTTTGTCAACCACAGGATATTCAAACTGGTTCGTTAATCAGTGCAGCCCAATGCAAAGCGTATAGGAAAAGTGGAATTAATGTTTTATTCAAATCTAGATGTAATACAAACAGATGCAGGTACCTTGGGTCTATTCTGATGAACAGTGAACGTGATGCACTGAGCAGAAAGCAAGAAAGATAGTTTTATAATTAAGTATATTTCCTTCCATTGTAATCATTGCAAACATGGGAAAAATGCTTTAGATTACTGGCTGCAATGTAAAGGGTAGTGATTCTAATTCTCACAGTATAACAGTACAGTAAATACACACATGTAGGCACAAGGGAATAAGATATGAATATACTGAGTAAGGTAATAATCTGGGATAGAAAAAAAGGATCTATACTCTTAAGTATGACCCATTTAGGGACAACTTTTCCCTCTCTTCTTCCTCTGGTTGATCTTGAACTTTCAAGTAACCCTGCATGAAGTGGTTTTTCATTTTCACCTTGAGCGATCTCATGTCTCAAAGGAACAGGAAAAAGGAAGGCCACATTTCAGAGAGCTGTCCATATGAGACTTTTCTATGAGAAGCCTCTTGAGAAATAATTCATACACACAGCATCATAATCTAACATATACAGTACACTACTATACTCATATACAAACACTACTATACAATACACAAACCCTACTATACTCTCTCTCACACACACACACACTACTGTACTCTCTCTGGCATTATGATGCTTTGTGTGAGACCAAGTATGAATTATTTCTCAAGGTGTGCCTCTCATACTTTTCCCCTTCACCCTTCTACTCATTTTGGAGTTGACATCAGCCTTCTAGCGTATAGTGTAAAAACACTTTGAGCGGTTGGAAGACGATAAAAGCACTACTACCAGTCCATTCATCATTTACATCAGATAGGAGTGTCCATTCAAGCACAGCTACAGGTGAGAGTAGTGGTATTCTTTCATTATGGAGGAAGATGCCAATCATAACTTTAACAAAGCATCACACAAACACTGAGAGTTGGATGCAGAGTACTGTCCTCACAGGTTTGGGGCCTATCACACTCTCCAATTAATTGAGTATATTCCAAAGGAGCTGTTTGACACGTCTTGAATTTGAATGTCTGTTAAACGTATTACAGGTGAATAAAATAAAGGTTTATTACTCTGACAAGTTCATGTATGCCAATCTACAAACGTGTAGCATGTTAATAAAGACACTGCAGAGCGAGGCATCTTTAATGATAATCTACTCTCTATGCAGTACATCTGCCAACCAAACTAGCTCATTTGAATCCTCTGGTTTATGTCTTTCACATCGGTATCTGACAAAAACAGAGGCAATGGAACACAAGCCAAGATTGATATTTGTTTTTAACACATGTAGGTGTAAGGCAGAACAGGTTGTGATATAAGGGTTCATCTTAGATCACGCAGTACTAATCCACATCATTAGTCACAGATTAGTCCACTGTCAGCCTCAGTGCACAGCAGTACAGAAAAGTCATTAACATTTCCATTGTACATAAATAATGACATTGTTATCATTGTATCCAAACTGATATATCTTAATGAAACGTATTACTGTCTTTATGAACTTACATAAGCATCATTTCAGATCATTTTTAATAATGTACTAAATACTGTATAATATGTACAAATGTTAAAGTAACTAGATATATCTTATTAAGGATTTGAGAAAGTGAACAATAGAGTATTTACTGCATTGCAGTCCCAACAGAGCTACAGAGCTTGCAGGCTTGTTAAACTGTATGATTTTACTGTACATTTGAATGTTTGGTCATGTGAGCCTTGTTGTGTTTGCGTTTGTTTCTTTAGAAAAAAAAAGTTTGACTATAAATGGTAAGACTTGATGCTTAATTTAGCAAGGGATAAATTCAACCCTAGAGAAATGCAAAACATAGGAAAAAAAAGAGATGATGCAAATGAGAACACAAATACAAACAAGCATAGGCAACATAGCTAAGGAACAACAGTAAAAAGCCAGGGAAAGGATGTACAGTGTGCTTGTGGTACCAGAGTGTGTGCACATGTGTCTTATATGTCTTATTATCTGCATATTAAGAGATTGTATGCTTTGTATTTTAATAGTCATTCTGGATTTTGACAATTTGTGTGTCTTGTTCTATTGATAGTAGAAATAGAGGGAAGGAGAGAGGGGAACCTTGTTATAATCCTCATTGACTGACAACAAAGTTGGAGTCTTATAGTCCATTAGGATGTTTGAACTATTAAACATGAATCATGTTAATTTGTGTGTGTCTTTGGTTAAAAACCAAAGACACACACAAATAAGACATGTTGACTCTTTGTCTTGTTTTTTCTATCAGAGGGTTAGTATGGAAACATTTATTTTCAAATTCTTGTAAGCCCTCATACGTGTCATCAGTTATGTCTGTAGCAGATGGTTTTACTGATGGGTTACATTTTTCCAGTTTTTAGTGCTGAAGTCTAGTCACTTAAAAGTTTTAATAAGACTCTATTCTTACTTTAATATGTCTTGTTGCAAGCAATAAGTAGCTTGGACCCCTGATTGCAGTCAAGTAAATACTGCTTTGTGATCTCTTACTACAAAAGTTATGTTGCCCCTTAAGGTCTGTGTTGCAGCTATTGAGACGTCTGATGTAATACTGAGTGAATTACACAGGACGCCCACTGGCACATTTTAAAGTTAAAAGTTGAGTTCAGTTAAAAGCTGAACCATGTGGAGGGTTTACAGGAGTAAAAGTGTGAAAAAAGAAAAGCTGCAATTAAAAAAACAACTGGAACATAATTCAGAACTGACAGAAAAAAAGGCAAAAATGAATCCAATCAAATTAACACCAAGTTATTGCCTACTTAGTCGAATTTAATTTCTGATGCAAACAACCATGCAAGTACTCTCACACATGATCAAGCTAGTAAAACAAAAATTAACATAATTGCGCGAGTGTGATTTTGTACATATTAACATTTGGTTCGGATCAAGCCAAGACAGAGAGAAATCAAATAAAGCGCACACGCATACATGTGCACACATAGATACACACTAGAAAACAAAGACCAACCCCCTGTAGACACTGAGGGCAAGCATGCAGGCAGGTATAAATCACAGCTCCAGCCAGGCAGATGAGGCGTATTTCACACTCAAGGAGTGGCCTACTCTGAGCAGCACCAGGGATCATTAATCTCTAGGAGCTACACATCCTCATAATGAAACGACCACATAGGTCGACTGTACTGGCACTCCAGAACGACTCATAGGAGCGTTTCCAGAACGACCCATAGGAGCGTTTTCTAATATGCCGCCTCTACTGGTGATAATCATAAAAAATAATGATGGTTTTATGCTGTGTTAACGCTGCAGGTCTGATTAGGTATAGGCACATAAACCACTTGGTTAGGGTTAGGGAGAGATCATGGTTTGAGGTAAAATAATTACATGAAACGTGATGCAGGTTGAAGTGACTTCCTTAAAGTTATGTGACATTAGTTGTTATGGCAACAGTAAACATTGGAACAATCAAAGTTATGTTTTTAATAATACCTGTCCCGTTTTCCATCCCACTGTCTCCAACGACACTTTTTGATATCTATCTACCTAGCCATCCACCCAACCCGCCACCTCCTAATATGAAAATTTGTAACCTGATTTTGATTTCATCCAAACTACATCCCTGGACTTCCCTGGGTCACAATTACTACAGCCGCCAGATCGAGTAAACTTAATTTTCTTTGGCTGAATTTTCAATCTATGCTGTCGTTTTTCTTGTGAGGATGGCTTGCTGTCAGACAAGCCCTCTGGCCTGGAGCTGGCACAGGTAGACCTGAGCTGGCTGGACTTGGGCCATGGTCCTACAACACTAAAGGTCTCATTGTGTTATCAGTTGTCGGATGACACAGAGCTTGTGCCATTGACCTAGATGGAGGTGGACCCCGGCCAAGAGCCATCGGCCCTCATGGAGCAACAGCAGCAGTGTTTGAGATGGATCTGGAACTGGACTGTTGCTGGTTGGATCTGGAAGCGGAGATAAGACTGCTAGGGCAAATGTTGGGCCTGCAGCATGGGACTGCTACCCAAGGGAACTGTGATGAGCTCATTATTCAGAGGAAGGCACATTTATTATTTATAAGTCATTACTCATTTAAAAAGTAATTTCTGGAGTTATTATTCCTCTGGAGCCGTAAATCTTTAGACTCTTCTCCGAAGTTGCCAACTTAATTTTCTTTTCACTTTAGGATAACTCAAGCGCCTGTGTGTTCAATCAGATTATCAGTGGAGACCAATAATATTGATTTGTAATGCTCTGGATCAGTAAAACTAGCTTAATGGGAACACTATCTACCTTCAGAAAGTAAACTTGACTCTCTTTTCTGACTCTTAGCTCATTGAGGTTGAGCTATCTATTGGCAGTCCTGTGTCAAATGAAAGCAAATTAAGATGAAACTGAATTAAACATCCACAGTGAAAGCTAAATGAAGAGAAAAGAGAAGAGAGATTTTGCACCGTACCAGATGGTACAGCAAGGAAACCAGAACTTGATCCAGAACAAGATCCTTAGATGTCAAACTTTTTTCTGATGTTTTCACTTCAGCCTGACCCTTTATTGCAATTTAACTAACTCAGAAAGTTCTGGAGCATTTGACTGATTTCTCATTCAATATAATGCCTATGTGGAATTGACTTGTTTGTTTAACTCTATTTGGCTTCTGCATGCAATGAAGTGGCAAAATATTTTTAGGATGGCAGGTTACGACTGGCAAATGCATTTGGCACGTCCTTAGTTTGTTGTTGAATACAGCACTGCAGGCAGATACCACTGCACTCACTCCAGCTCCAGGTGTGTTTGTTCAGCAGCGTCTACGTCAGATGCCAAAGGAGCTTTCCAGCCACAGCTGGAGCAGACACAACTCAACAGTTCCTTGGAGCAAGAAATAACACTAGAGTTTAAAGCAAAAATAACTTGAATCCACTCAGATGACACTGTTGATCACTTCTTTACCGTGCTAAATCAGTAGTACCATTAGCTAGTCTGCTACTCAAATGTGACATTTCTAACTACAAACCTGCCATTTAGATTTGAAAACAAGGCTTGTGGACAGTTTTTCATTTTATTTCTTTTTACAGTTAGAAAGTGAGTTTACAAGAGGAACTAGATTGAAAATTTAGCTAGGTTCTATGTTCATGTTACACCATTGCCCCAAAAGGTGGTATCTTCCTTCCATACGTACTGGCTTTCCTACCTTCTAACTTAATTACTGTCAGTCATAACGAATAGTGGAACCACTTTGTGTGGTCTTGTTGACACTGGGAGGTTGCCTTGTAACCAATGAAGACTTTAAGAAATGAATGACTTAAAAACAGGAGATATAATGTCTGAACGTTAGAGGTACTGGCAGGCTAGCTGTTTCAAAAGTTGGCAACAAACTCCTGCTCACTGTCTAACTTCCATTTCGATGCTAGACCTTCTACAGGAAAATGATGCAATGGAAGATCTAGCACTGAAATGTTAAACAATAAATGTATCATTGCAAGTTAGACAATGTGCAGGAGTTTACAACTTTTGACTCATGGAACAGATGTGCAAATGTCAGTATCTATGCTAAGCCAACAGGGAAGATATCTGTCTGTTCTGATATCCTAAGCATTGACACTGGAATTAGGGGTTGCCTACCAACACCTTGAAGTCTGACTAATTAACACATTTGTTTAATCTATCCATAATTGGAAATGTAGATAAAGATAATTTGTTGTTTTACAGGAAGTCACGCACTGGAACAATTTGTTGGTGAACAGCAGCTGGGGACAGTGGCTTGTCAGGTGGTGAAATCTCGCCTGTTTAGAGACTTATGCCAAAACTTGAGTTCAGGCTCAAGTTTATGCACAGACATGAGGCTGCATCAAAATCACCTTCTTATCCTTAAAAAGAAACCAATTAAGATTTCCAAATATGTTGAATTATTTTGTTACATTATACCAATGTTGTCATTGATCATTTTCTTTATTTGACTCATGCTTGCACAGTAGTTTTCATATTGTTTTAGCTAATGGGGAAGATGTCTGTCTGTTCTGATATCTTCACAGTATGTTGTTTGGGAGAGAGGTTGGCTTATGACATGGTTTGTGTGTGTGTGTGTGTATTAACTATCTATTGGGCCTTGTGTTTGCAGTCACAATTGATGCCTGTTTAAACTACATAAAAAATGTGAATATAAAACTAGGTAGAATAACAGGAGACAGCAGTAGATGAAGACTTGAGAAGGACTGGGTGAGTGGCACTAAGCGTTAATGAGGGTGGTGAAAGTGACACAGACATTATTCTTTGAGGTGACAATGGTGTAATCATACCAGTGCTCCCTGCAGGCTGAAATACAGTGCAAACACAATATTGTACAAAGGCCTGGAGATGCTTAAATCTCTGGGATAGTTTTACCTGTCTCCTATTTTCGAGATGTGTCTTCATCATCAAGGGTAACAGGAACATTGTCCTTGTATGACAGTGTTATTTATGACCTGGCTTGATAATCTACAGCAAAAACATCTGACAGAGCCTATATCATGTACAATTCCTAAAGTCAGCTCATTGTAAATCCTGTGCTAAAGTTTTGACTATGTGCAGTGTGTATTTGAAAGTGAAGCCTATATGTGTGTACGTAGGTGAGTGAAGAGTGGTGACTCAGTGTCAGCCAGTGTAATACAGTTACGAATCCCCCTAACAGCTCTCAGACAGGTTGGAAAATATCATAGAATGAAAATGTTCCCTGCTTGCATTATAAAAACTACAGCTCAGAGAGTTTACATCAGTGCACGTGATGCTCATCGACCAGGCCCGAGGAGATATGTATGACACTGTCGCACTGATTTGCCTATTCTTTCCTCCACTCCCC
Organism: Scomber japonicus; assembly: GCF_027409825.1. NCBI lineage: Eukaryota > Metazoa > Chordata > Actinopteri > Scombriformes > Scombridae > Scomber > Scomber japonicus. The sequence continues at coordinate 23,846,628 of NC_070592.1, read as the reverse complement.
TCCTGCTGTACTCTATTCTTCTTCCTCACCCACCCGCCCCCTCCTTCTTCCATCGCAGCAAACAGATGGAGGTGTCAATGGATTTCCACCTAAACACAAGCCAGGGCGGAGCCACTGGGCTCATTTGCATGTTATGGAGTGAGGAGTTGTCTGTTTGGGTCACAGAGGTTTCTCTGCTGACCCAGCTGTGTGTTCTGTCTGCACGTAGAGATCAAGGGTAGGTCAGCGGTGACAGGGATGGAAGCTCTATGCTGCCTTTCTGTTATTGCAACCTCTGAACTCACCTTTTGTCCTTGGTCTTCTCTTCTAACGCAGTTAAAAATAAAGCTCTGTTTTTCTGCTTAAAGCAACACTTCACCCATAAATACTTTCATGTCCTTATTTATTCAGCCTGCAGTGCTGCTCCAGAATTTAAATGTACAGAATTCACACAGACTTCTGATGTAAACAAGACCTTTTTGTTAATCTAGACTGAATGGTATTGATTTTCTCAGCTGATACTGACTAAGCTAAGAGGGAATTTATATAATGTCGCCATTGGCTGTCACTTCCCTGCTAGGTGACAAATGTGCAAAAGTTAGCATCTGCCACTGTGGACTCTCATGGGGGAAAACACTCAGGAAACACTGCTAAAATTGTAGTTTCTTTTTAGAACAAAGATTTTTAGAGACAAAGAGAAAACAGTGTGACTAGAATAATGCTACAGTACATAGAGGTGGAGCTGCGAAGTGATTTGCATAGCCTAGCGCAAGTGTGCAAAAGTTAGCATCTGCCACTGTGGACTGTCATGAGGGGAAACATGGTAAACACTGCTGAAATTATTGTTTCTTCTCAAACTTTGAAAGAATTTTGGCAAAACATTTTTAGAGACAAAGAGAAAGCAGTGTGAGAAGAATAATGCTCCAGTACATGGAGCTGGAGCTGTGAAGTGATTAGCCTAGCCTAGCATAAATAGTTAGAAACAGTGCTACAAATGAGCAGTTTCACATTTTTGTTAGTGTATAGTTTGAACAAGTAAGATATTAGATGTTAAATAGTGGGCTTTAGATATGCATTTTTTGAAATTTGGGAAATGAATGAGTGTATCTTTCTTTAAAAAACAAACTGTAGAAACAGCTTCATTTTTATAAATAATTTAATTTAAAACCAATATATAAGCTATATAAGATGTGGGATTTAAAACATGTTCCCCCTTTAAACTAAAATTGTTCATTTTTCCTTTAATGGGACAATATTTATGTATTTTGCATTTATTTACATTAACTATCATTGTGGCATACTGATAAATCTTACACTGAAGCTTTCAATTACAAACATAAATAAATAAATAAGGTCTATGATTCTTGCTTACAAAGTTATGATCAGTCAGGAATATTATAATTTTAAAATATTAATAGCTATTTATAGACTGTGGGACAAAATGCAGAACATCTCTTTTAGAATAATTCACTACATATTAGAATATGGTAGACATGCCCATTAAAATATACAATAATTAAAATCAGTGTATATGATAGAATAGTGGTATTAATGTGTCAGAGGCCACCAAATGTGGACACTTATGGCCAACATGTTTCTCTTTGGAGGGTATGCTCTTGGACCCCACTAGCTAGTTACTTTTTCTGGCTGCCTATTCCATTTCCTTGTGGGGAGCCAGTTTTTGGCCACATTTAAATGTCAGCACACCCCAGGATGTCTGGAACAGATCATTGTTAATTTCACTGCCCTTTTTTAAATGTTTTCTTAAAAGGAAAGTTCTGTTTCTTTTCTTCTTGGTAACACAGCTCTTAACATACACTGCAGCCATAGCATTTAATGATGATGAGGGAGGCAACACTTTAAAAATCTATGTCAACACGTTCCATCTAAACTGATTACTGATTAATTGTACCCTCAAGCAACGGCCGACCTTATAACTTGAACAAATAATGTTAAATAAATCTTCTCTGCCAAAATATTAAACACATCAGAACCACCCACCTACGTAATGTAATACCCTCAGAGGAGTACCAGCTGCTCATCTGCATGCTCCCCTATGAGATGCCCCTACCTAACTGAAAACACCCTGGAGATGAGGTTGGGGCAAAGACATCCTCTTCCTAAAGGGTCAAGCAAATTGACATGTGCCTCCAGCGCTCATGTGGGACAGCTGTTCCCCTGTGCCCAGACCCCAGCCCCCATTTGCAGACTGAATGTGGTTATTTAAAAGCATGTTTTATTTATTTAACAAGCTCTCTTGATTTGCTCCAGGATCTTCAAGACCAAAAGTGGTTCACAGCCATTGTCTTGTTGCTTTTGTCTTTTCTCTTGTCTCTCCCTTGCTGTCCTCCTCCTCCTCTTGTCTTTTACATCCTCTGGATCTATGCGTTTGTCGCATTGATTATACAAACAGAACGGATCTCCTTTATCCACCTCCTCAAGCCATTCCCTCTTCTCTCTATCTTCCTTTCCAAAAGATGAATTCATATATGTGACACTGTGCTACTTTTTTTGTTTTGTTTCTGTTAGAACAAGCTCCTTCACCAAAAACAAAACTTTTCTTTAACTTTGCATGTGGTACCATCTAAAAATATTTAAAAATGAAGCAAAAGTAAGATAACACTGTACATCTTTTCTTAGCTGCAGTGGTTTGGTTCTCACCGAATGGCAGTCACTATGGGACGTATAATCAGGGTGCGTTGAAGTGAAATTGAAACTTGAAACTGGAAGCGCTCAGTTAAACAATGCTTTTCATCTTGGTTTTTAGTTAATCTTTAATAAAGTTCCCTGATATTCATAATGCTTTTACAAGCTTTAGCTGAACAAAACTAATTCCCAAAATGGAAAGGTCTATATCTCTCCTGATTGTGCATGTTTTGGTCAGTGTAACACAGTTAAAGAGAAACTGTAATTGATCTTATACTAACTGATAATACAGTCCACTCAGTGCAGCTTCTGTCTCTTAACAGTCAGTTTTAGTTCCTGTCTTTTTAAGGGCGCCCTGAATAAGCCCTGAGGAAGGCTTTTATTGTGAAAAATGTACAGGTTTTTCAAAATCAAGTACTTTACAAAACACATAAAAACAAGAGAAATGACCGCATAAATAAGTAGTAGGTAATAAGTAGAATTGATACAGTAATAATAACAAGCAAGGTATGACTTACTGAATTATGAAAACAAACAACAATAAGTGGGTTTTCCAAACAAAATGACCCTCCTAATAACCTTTATTATGCATATACTGTATATCTACAGCATGTGTGTTCTCCAGTTACATCACAGTATATAACTAAGAAATTATTCAATCAAAGATGGGAGACTAGACAAGGATATGCGCCATAACCAGAAGAAATGCTCTGCGAAGTAGCTGAAGAGGAAATACGTTGCCATGGACACTGAAACTCAATAGTTGTCCAGATGGAGGGAAAAAAACCTTAATATGCGGATAAAATCACAGATATAAAAAGAAGAATTTGATTCAGATATTATCACACTAAACTTTCCATAAAGGCCCATGACTTTGCATCTATAACACCAGAAAACTGACCTTTACTGAAACATCTGATGTCTGCCCACTGTAATCTCCGTCTCACATTTCAGATCAAGCTGCTGTTATGGCAGCGGCACGCACATCACCACCACCAAACTCTACAGTCTCAGTCTCGGTCTCTGAGGTCTGTTCTCGAAGTGAGTGGAAGACTTAGCGGGATACTTGTGACTTTCTAATGAACCATCTGTTTCATCAGCTGAACATCACACAGTTTTTTTGAAGATACTTGACGCTGACAAAACTGGAAATCTCCATATGTTAACACACAGGGTTTTTTTGGAGGGGGGTTTGGGGTGTCAGAGTGAGAGTGATAAAAAGTAGAGAACATACAGTATGTGTGGATTTGTATAAGGAGTAAAAGTGAGAAAATGTGACTTCATGATAAGAACTTCACCACAATTTACATCATTTCAGTCAAAAACCTGCTCAAATGTGTACAACCAACAGTATAATACCATCCACATGAACTTTACATTACAAATGAAAGTAATATTGTATGCTCTCCCTCCCTTAGCTCCATGTGTACCTGATTGGGTGAACTTTGGCTATAAATGCAGTCTATTTATCAATTTAACCACATTCTACAGAGAGGGGCATTAAAGCTGCACTGATCAATATTTTTATATTAACAATGGGTCAGAGGACTGTGTGTAATGTGAAAGGGGTCGCCCATGTTGACAAATCCACAAAGAATTATCACCAGTGTCTGCTCTTCTCCTAAGCTACAGAGCTTTATTACCTGCATTTTGTTCCTACCCGCTTTAATAAAAACCTACTGTACACTACTAATTGCCCAACACTGAAATACATGCAAAGTTGAACATAGTGCAGCAGTAGCAGCTAAGGAGCCATTTCCCCAAGGAGCTGGTAGAGACAAAAACTGTAAAAAGAGGTGGCCAGAAAAAGGACTCTGAATATATACCAATGCTGCTCTGCATGTGCTTGAAGTAATAAACATCTGTTTGTTAACAAGTTCACCATATCAACTTTATAATGTGATATGTACATTTTGTGTTTACATTTTGCTGTTTCCACTGCCACAAAGTAGACAAAAAAGTTACAAAGTTAAAGGGGACCGTTCATGTTTTTCCTTTTTTTTCAGTCATATATATGTTGCAATATTGGATGTTCGTGTTAAAAGTGGCTGATGTGTCAAATGAGGAAAGAATTGTATTCAACATGTTTGTTATGTGTTTTTGGTAAGAAACGGTAAATGGAAACACAACTTTTGTTTTTTTAGAAATCTCCACATGGTACCTTTAATCCAGGAACTGAGACTTTAGTGATAGATAGATAGATAGATAGATAGATAGATAGATAGATAGATAGATAGATAGATAGATAGATAGATAGATAGAACCAGTTTAATGTTGTTAAGTCATTCACACTCAACCACCTATCAAAAATATCTTCCTGGTCAGGTAATACTGGTACATAAGTCTTTTCATACCTTTATTCAAGTGGCCAGTTGTGTGTGTACCTCTGAGTGACATTTTGTTAACTGGTTCATTGATGACTACAGGGAGACTCAATCACATGTTATCAAAGGTTTATGTAAACAGATTAACCTTACCGATTTGGAGCCAACGGCCAGGTATTTCAGTAATGTCAAACGCAGCCAATGAATACATCATGTCATGTCAAACAGCCGGTGAGGGAATTAAAAGGTTGTGTGTCTGGGACTGCTTGGTGAAAAGCTACCTATTCATACTCACTGTGCCCTTCACACCAAACTCTGATGGAGCCAACGTGGGTGATCGCTTAAACATGACAGTTCCGGCCAAACCATTCATCAAGGAGTAATGGTGAAATATAAATAGCAGAGTCTCCAAATGGGAAGATATAGCTCTCTACCATTTCCTCCTTTTGAATATCATCTCAAACACATGCCTTGCCCAAATGAAATAATGTGTTCCTATATGCCAAATATGAGTAAATCAAAGAAGCTACTGCTTTAGTCAATATTCATACTGCTTTTAAAAGGCCTGATACTGATTTCCATTTTAAGGAAATAAGCTTCAGTCCATTAATATGATAATATCAGCCACCCTACTGCTGTTACAATGATTCTCATGCATGAAAAGTAATTGTCCATTTATACAGAATCCTTCCCCTAAGTAATATATTCAAATTGATTGAATTCTGCTGTAGGCAGAATGAAAACTAATATGTTGATGCTCTTTGGGCTTTTGGGGCATTCGCTGTCAATTATTTAATAAATAAAACTAATCAAAGGGTGTCATAAAATGTAGCCATTTACCAAAACAATAGAGATATTTCACGCCGGGATGAAAAACTGAATATTCCCTCAAGTCGTTACTAAAATCATAATTCAATCAAGCAGCCAGTTATTTCAGCTGCAGGAGATTGAGAGCTGAAAATGGTGCTGAAGGACAAATTTGTGGTTTGTATGAGAACAGAATTAGTGTGAAAATAACTAATCTCTCTTTGTTAATTTAACATTTACATGAGTTCTAAAACATCTATAGCTTCATGAAAACTGAGCCAGCTCCATCTGCTAATGAAGACTCTGATACAATTGGAAGCTCCAGAGGACTTGAGTTAATGGCCAGTGAATTGATTGTTTTATCAGCATATAGTTTTTTGAATCAATACATTGTTGGAAATGATGTAGACCAGTACTTCAAAGTCACAAGGGGTCACAAAATCAATCTGAGGGGAACACAAGATGTTTAACATGACAGGAACCACATTTATTCTTTACAAACTGTTATACCTCCAGACTTTTCTCTAGTATATTTTCTGATGAATGATTGGATAAAGAACATTTTAGAATCATTCTTTGATTGAACTGGTCACAACCGAGCAGCAACTACCTCGGCTTGATGCTGAAGCCAATATGGAAGTACCTTAAAGTGCAGTGCCACCAAGAAATGCCTGGCTCCAATTGACTCCTATTCAAAAAGTGTCAAACTCTCTAGAAAGTCCACAATTGTCATTATATAACAGTCATTATGGTCTCAATTGCTAAATTCAGGGCCTGTAATAAATGTGCTGGTGAACATTTTGAAATGTTTTGCTCTGTTAAGATTTGAAGACTTGTAGTGGCTTCGATGGCTGCTGTGTGAGCGTTGATTGATAGCTGTGATTGACAGTTGGCTCACCCAGCTCCAGGACTGGCACTGAGTCAGACTATTGTTGCAATATTTCAGTTTAAGTTTAATATTACTTCATTACTTGATTTGCATTTACATTACATTTACATAGTAAATTATTGATATACATTAGTAAATCAAGTAATGATGCTGAAGTAGCTAACACTACATTACTACACAAATGTGCGCCTGTTCCATGTTCCCAATAGTCCGTGGTTGCATGGAAGGCTTGTAGAGTGTAAAGGGCAATGTCCCACACTTCTTAGTTGGAAGATCCTGGCTCCAAACGGAGAAGATGGTGATGACCATAAGTTGCAAGTCTCCATTGCCAATCAATGGATATACCTCCCTTCATCTCTACAGTCTATACTCATTACCAGTACAATATGCAATAACAAGGCTTCACGATTAGTATATTTTAAGGGGTCACAATCAAAAAAAGGTTGGAAAACAGTAATCTAAACCATTTCCATTGGAAGTAAAACTGCAATTGGGTAAGCATAAAATGTTGCTAATAATCTGTAGTTGGAGAGGAAATCTGCGTATACAACTACACAGTTAAAAGTTGAATTAGTCAGTCTGTAAACTGAGATAGAAAGTGGACAGTCTGGGTTATAATCATAGCACACTGTTCAACTCCCCAAATAAGTTTAGCTAACGTGGCCTTTGTTTAAACCCTCTTTAATGATTAGACTGTACTAATGGCTAAAACTATGAAAATACCAAAAGACCAAAGTGCCCTCAAATCAAAAGTTGAGTTTAGATGTCAGTTTCACTCTAAAATGTGACATCCTTTATTAAAACCTGAATTGTATAATCCAGAAAAAAGGAATCCTCATCACCACGAGTCACCTTTCCTCTAAAATTATTCATATTGAAGACAGACAGACTCACCTTGAAAGACTGATGGAGAAACAGTTTGAAGATAAAACAACTCTATCTTCTGAGAGACTGTCAGATATAGTATATATATATTTCTTTCATATGTCGCCTGTTAAAACGAAACCCTTTCAAAAGTCACATGACATCCGGCCTTATTCTTTTACATCTGCCCCCTGGTGTGAAGTGACTCACAGCCTTCAGACATTGCTGAGGGAAATGAGAGTGGTGGAACTGAGCAGTAGCATCAGTGTTTCATCTGTATTGTACGAATAAGGGGCGGTGAGACTTGACCCCGGACGCTGTGGATCTTGGCGGTTCGCTACCCAAGAGAGCACGGAGGCTGGCTGCCACGGTGACCTCCTGACCCCTGGATGTCAGTTCTAGCAGCATATTAGCCTCCAGACTACAGCGCGAGAGGATCTAGAGATTTCCGATTTCTGTTTTCCTGCACGAGCGAGAGGGAGGGGAAATAAGTGAGAGCAAAGGGGAAAAAAACACGAGAGTGAAGAGGAGAGAGTGATAGATGGCGTACTGTGATGTCTCTTGAGGGTTGAGAGAAAGTGAGCAAAAGAGGGCGCGAGGGAGAGAGTGCAGGAGAAGAGGAGTGCTTCAATGTCAGCAGCAGGATCAAAGGAGGGAAAGGGGAGGCAGACTTTGGCAATGAAAGCACCTGAAATCCATTCAAATTAAAACACATGCTGACACAAAAGTCGTCGCATGAATACAAAGAGCGACTTAGTGTTTGTTTGTTGAGCCCAGAGAGAGAGAGAGAGTGAAAAAAAAGAAAAAGAAAATCTATTGTAGGGCACGTTGTATACATGTGAGTGTTTGTCTGGCTGTTTGCCTGCTTGCCCGTGTGGAAGTCCCACTGCTAAACCTTTGTATGTGTTTGGACATGGCATGCGTGTGTGTGTGTATGTGTATGGCTGGGGGTAGGCAAGCGTCAGGGAGCGGGGAGCTGGGGAGTTTTAGGAAAAGGTCGTGGAGCACAGTAGCTTGGCATGGTGGCATATTTCATTTATAAGCTCACTGGGGCATGGCTGTGCTGCAGGGAAGATTAAGCTGTAACTCTTCAGATTGGGCTGAAAATGCACGGCATGTTCCATTAGTGAGGACAAATAAACCCTCTTTAGACATCCCGGTTAAATTAGTGATGTTGCTGTGGTTGATTTCGCCGGCACAATGCAATTTTTTCCCGGGATTTATTTATTTATAAAAACATTTGAATGTTGTAGCACATTAAAATAAAATAGAAATCGATTGAGAAAGGATAAGCGATGGCATGAGGGTAAATATAAAATGTTTGAACCTGCATGTCTGATATTAACATTACTTAAAATTAAACTTACTAATGGGAATTAGTCACTGGAAATGCAGAGAGCTCTGAAAAAACAACAGACTCTGCAGTTTTATGTAGCTTTAAGTTGTTTTTTAGCTGTGTAAGTTCCCATTTAATGGCTCTTACAACTTCCCATAAGAAAACCCCAGGGAGACATTTATTTCACATGATCTAAAGTGTTTTGCTACTTTCTCATTTCCTAACAGCAGAGAGCCTGAGTAAATCATGAGCTGTTGAACATCTAAAGAACCGTATACTCTTAAATCTCACATTTGTATAGTGTATCTATCGGTCACATACTCACACTCTTTCCTGTCTCTTGGAAGTAGTCAAAATCGTTTTTCTCCAGCATTTCGCAATTTTCAGACAGTCAGCATTTTTCAGTCTGTTTGATCTCCTCATCATCTGTGACAGTGATGATCGGCGGTTTGACAGAGGATTCAGTCGTGGTCTGAAGATGCTTGCGACCTGTTCTTACTCATCGTGGAGTTATTTCCTCTTAGGCAGAAAAACATGTAAGATGAGCTCTCAGAAACTTTCAGCAGGTTAAACTGACCTAATAAAACACTTTTAAGGCTAACTAACCCTAGAAACATTAATGCAACCAACAAGCTACTCTCCATTCAAAAAGAATATCTGATTTCGTGAGCATCTAATTGTGTAGTCCTCGAATTTCATGCAGTATTTCCAGAGTAATAGATCGCCTTATATTGGGTCTATATTGGTCGTTATGTTAAATTAGAAACACCAGTCCAATGGGAAGCTCATGTTTCTCTGTGTCTGCTGGACATGATTAATTAGCTAAAAATGTGTGCTAGTTTATTTCCAGTCTTTCTGAACACTGGTGCTCAAACATCACTTATATGAAGTTTAAAAATCAAGAATAATAAAAAAGATTGAGAGCATTTACTGGAAATGTGCTTGTAAGTGAAGCAGTCTCATGAGGTACTTGGTTCAGTATGTTATTTAATCAGTAGAACTAATGGCCATAAATAATATAATGTAATAGATTCATATTTTTCCATACCACTTATCCTCTAGAGGTTTGCCTGGGGGGCTGGAGCCAATCCCAGCTGACATTGGGTGAGAGGCGGGGTATACATCCTGGATAGGTCGCCGGTCCATCACAGGGCTAACGTATAGTAGACAACAACCATTCACACTCACATTCACACCCACAGGCAATTTAGAGCCACCAATTAACCTAGACTACATGTTTTTGGTCTGTGGGAGGACGCTGGAGTACCTGGTTTTGATCTTTGACACAGTCTCAATAAAAATGAGGTACTATTAATTGCAGGGTTGTTGGCTGCTGAACTGGACTGCATTAGATTGTGCACACATGTCTAATAAATTGTGAGTTATTACATAGAAATACATACAGAAATCCACCGCAGTAGATGCATTATATCAGATATCTCCTTTTTAAATGATTAAATGAAGTGTTGCTTGTTAACCGGCCACAAGATGCATTCATGTACCGACAACAATTCACGGGAGTGTGAGCATTGGGTGCACGTACATCGCCCAGAAAGATCTCATCCCACTCAAACTCAGCTGGGTGTCGGGAGAAGGCAATCGTGCCGCTCCATAGTTTATCATTTAACATATTTCACTTTTCTTTCACCTTTAGCACTGCTCAATACCGTCTGACAGCTGACCTTTAGTGGGAGAATGAGAAAGGCCTGTAACTGTAAGCACCCACTCACACACACACACACACACACAGCGAGGAGAAATAGGCAAGTTCACACACACACACACACACACACACACACACACACACACACACTCTGCTAAGGTCATAGCCCGAGGCAGTCAATAAGAGTGGTGAGCTTTTGTGTTTGCCAATACCGGCTAGCAAACATTTTGACATAGCTGTATGCTGGAGATGAGGAGGATGCACTGATTGCAAACATAAAATACACACACACACACACATTGAGGTAGGTTTGCTTTATTTTGGTGTTAAAGAAAATGTGACACTTGTATATATGTGTATGCAAACCTGACTTAATGGGTCCTTTGACACTCAGCCATTGTTTGCAGCAGGGAAACATTCAGACACGCAGGCAGGCAGGTTAACAAAGGGAGAGACATTCACATCAGCTGCACCATCGCACACACAGCCGCGCACACAAAAAATACACACGCACACACACTCTGGGCCTCGTGCACGCCGCTCCAAAATCCAGCAGAGAGGGAACATTAAGTCATACAAACACCTTGAGTGTCAGCCTTGGCTGTGAAAGGGGGGGAAGATGGATGGTCTTTAGCTTCGGCTGCTCAGGCAGTGATGAATGACCAGATAATTTTCAGGCCACACACACACACACACACACACACACACACACACACACACATACAAAGAACAGGATCGCGCACAAACACACAGAAACCACACACACTTGCAAAAACACACTATAAAAAGCATATAAATTTACAGTATGTGTACTCGCGTGATTGCACAAGCAGCACACATACACACACACACATAAACACAAGTGTCTGCACAAGGACACACATTTATTCTTGCACACATACACACACATGTATACTGTATGCAGACGCTGCCCCGGTCTCTTTCAGACCATGTGGGAGCGGCGGTGTGATGTATCTGTGTATCCATCTCACAGTGTGACAGCACAGACAGGTCGTCTCTCCGGCTGTAGGCTGCGCATAATCCTCAACCTCTGTCCTCCCTGCTATATGTTTCCATAGTGTGCTCACTGATGACTGACTGACTGACTCGCTGGAAAGAGATCCCACTAGAATCCATCACCGCTCCTCCCAAAATAGACAGATGGAGGCACAGGATATTGGTTCGATATTAAAAAAAAAAAAAGTCTTCCTGGAGATGATGGGATAAGGACGTATGGAGAAAAACGTAGGAAGTGTAGAGAATGTCACGTGCAAGGTAGTAACAACATAAAAAGCCAGGACGGTAATCCAAATCAGTGTTTTTTTTCTGTTTTCTTTTTAGATGAACCCGCATGTGGCATTTTAACATTAATAAACCATTACCATATCTGAGAAAATGGTGCAATTACTGTGAACCAACAAGACCATCATTAATAAGGCTGGCAAGCTCATTGTATTTCAGATTATGTCCCGCTGCGTTGGATTAAAAAGAACACAAGAGAGGAAGGCTTTTTTATTTTGTTTTCTTTTTTTTTCCTTTTGCACAAATACAGCCTTAATGCTTTATATTTGTGCAAAACAAATATTCAAAGGAAATCATCTTGGTTGAATCTGTATTTTACATCCAGTGCCAGCAATCGGTGCCAAAGCAGGTGGTAGCGTGCCCCATACTGTACTGTATGTAGAGAAGTGGGAAATAAGAGTGTGGAGTTTCATTAACTTTTAAGCAAGAGGATGGAGAGTCAACAATTAATGTTGTTTTATATATATATATATAAAACCATGACCACAAATGATCACTCATTTTAAGCAAGTGTGTTTTAGTTGCTTCTTCTCAATCATAGTTAATTAGCCATTACCACAATCCTTCCCTAACCTCAATCAACCCTGTAGTCGCTATGTGCAGATGCTGTAGGAAGTTGGCATCGTATGTAATCATCCAATATTGATTGCTTTTTTTCTTTCAGTAGTTGGGTTGTCTAGCACTAGCAGATGGTGAACAAAGAGAATGAGTACCCTCCTTGTGAGATTCTGGCTCTCTATTGAGAAACAGTAACAGCAAAGTCAAGTGACCCCACTGGTTTTGTTTGGTTTCCCACAGACCTGCTGTCTGCTCTGCCATCAGGTCTGGGTTACTACTTACATTGGTGATCACCCATTCATGGCTCATTATTTTTTTTACAATGGTGATCAGTCACTCGTGGGAACTCATTCACTCTTTACGGTTGTGATGTGCTTGGATGGATATAGTAGTTGACTGTAAGTTTATAATAAATCATTACAGGGAAGTCAAGTGGAGTGACTCAGTGCATCCATGCAATTACTGTGATACAGCTGTGATGCTGTACAGCTGCAGCATCCCACTGTTTTAAAGATAGCAATTCAGCCTGTATTTCCAAATGTTGGCTTCATGCAACTCAGTGGAGAGTAAATATGTTGTGTTAATAAGTATAATGTGGCTTTTAAACATACAGTAGCACTCCAAACATACTTTGGACACACATTATTATTCAAGGGAGCAGTTAGGTGTGTGCAGACCGTCCAGATTGATACTATACATCAAAAACTGAGCTAACATCAAGTTCAAGTTCAAGTTTATGTATTTGTCATTCCAACCATAACTATTGTATACATACAGCGCAACAAAATTGGGTTTCTTGGTACTAAAGTGCAAAAGAAATAGAATAAATAACTAAACATAGCTAAGAAACACATAAGAGCAATTAAAAAGACAATAAAGCAGCAGCAGTTAAAAAGACCAGCACTATACTAAAATATTGTGCTATTGTGAAGACATACAAAAGTGCAGTGTTATGTGTTTAAGAGTCTTATGGCTTGTGTTTTTAATTTGATGGATCGATATCTCCTACCAGACAGCAACATAAATACATGAACTACTTATACAGCAATCTTTTTATGATTAATGCATGTAATAATGGTGAAATGCATGCATATTGTACAAAAATACCTGAAGTAGTTTACCTGAAAAGACACCCGTCATTGTTGGGAGCTCAGTTCTCTTAGAAAAATGTGCATAGAAACTTTTCCTGGTGATGGAGGGTTAGTATCTGACACATAAAAATTCAATTTAGCGGTGAAGGACTCCTTATAGCCAGCTCCTCGTCTCAGAGCTGATAATCCAGTAGATTCAACACGAGGACAGTGTGAAAGATCCTTTGATGATACATCACGGGTGCTCTGTGAGACTGGAGGTTTAAGTTCTACATTCATTCTGATCGTAGGGTTGAGACAGGATGGGTGCATTGTGACACACCTAAAAAAAAAAAAAGAGGTATTGATCATAGGAGTTACTGCAATACCTTTAATATTAAAATAGTGGCTTTTTTTTAGTGATCTATTTCTGATTGATCTAACATGAGAACTTTCACATAGGCTGTTTTTAACTCAGACTCTGTTTTGTCTTTCCTGGGAGAGAGCTGCTATATATATATATATATATATATATTATTTTTTTCTTTTGGGTTTGTTCAGAATAAATAGACACAGGTATAAGTAGTTTACATGAGTGCTGACAGCCACCATGACTGGAGAGACAAAGAAAATAGCACCTTACACACAAACTTCATCAATAGAAATGGAGCGTGCCGTATGATTGACAGCTGATCTCGGGGAAGCGCCGTGCAGAAACACCCCAGTAATGAGCGCTCAGTACCTCAGATGGAGCCCAAACACAACAAAACATGACAAAATATTCGGCGGGATTACCACTTAATGACAGTCGGGAAATGTAAAGGAGATGGAGTCGGTGAAGTGAGAGAGGAGTGTGGATAAGAGTATCCACATGGTTGGGCTTGTCACTTTCCTGTCTGGCCTCCCAGCCTCTCTGACCCCCCATCCCTTTCTTACCCCCCTCCCCCCCATTCCCCTCTGTGTTTTCTCCTCTGCCGGGGAGATGATGGAGATGGAGAACTGAAAGGGTGATCGCCTGCTCTGTGACTGCGTGTGTGTGTCTGTGTGTGTGTGTGTGTGTGTGAGTATTTGATGATGTGTCTGCATATATTTGTGTGTGTCACTTTGTGCATCCGCCTGCCTCCATGTCACTGTGTGTGTGTGTGTGTGTGTGTGTGTGTGTGTGTGTGTGTGTGTGTGTGTGTGTGTGTGTGTGTGTGTGTGTGTGTGTGTGTGTGTGTGTGTGTGTGTGTAGCTGGGTGTCACAGTATACTGTACGTGCATTTGTTTTATCCGCCTTTGTGTTTGTGAGTGTATATCCCCCTTCTCTCTGTGTGTGTGTGTGTGTGTGTGTGTGTGTGTGTGTGTGTGTGTGTGGTTGTTTATCATCGGCCTGTCACCGGTCTCAGGGTGAGGGAGACACCCGATCTGTAACAGGTGGATACACTCCAGCACACACACACACACTCCGCAGAATGTAAAACAGCTCTGCTCACACTCATCAGTCTGGATCGCGTTTCTGATGATATTATCTATGTGTGTGTGTGTGTGTGTGTGTGTGTGTGTGTGTGTGTGCATGATGTGACTTAACGAGTAACATGTACCATTTGTCTTGCATCGCATATGAAATGTGTGTGTGTGAAATACTGATGTACAGATGCGAGGGTGTGAGGTTTGGTCTCTGTATCAAGGTGCAAAGATCTGCACATGCACAGATGCTCACTCTCTCTCTCTCCATCTTTCTCACACACACACACACACACACACACACACAGGCAGCCAGGCTATGCCTAGTTAGTGTAATGACACATCGGAGGGCCATCAACTGTCCAGGAAGATAAACAGTAGTGACTGGAGGGCCCATTACTCCCAGTCATGCCTGAAGGAACACATTTTAGATGCTCCATCATTACCGACCATATTAAGCTACAGTAAAAACCAAGAACAGTGAAGCGATGGGCTATTTCAGTCTCTGAGGAATACTGTAATGTTTTGTGAGGATAAGCACTTTAATTTGTTTGTATTTTACTTCCTCAAGTCCTGTGTGTCGATTGGCTTACAGCTGACCACGGTGACAAACAGCAGATGTCAAACAAGATTTCAGATGTGATGTAAACACCAGGCAGCACTAAAAATAGTAGCACGGCTGCCAGTAGGTTTAAGATTAAAGGAGTATTTAGACAGTAATGGAATGCTTATTTGCTTTCTCGCCTGGAGGAAGTAGGTGGGAAGATTGATACCAAAATCGGGAAAACAAATAGTGGTATCAATCTTCTCATTTAAATCCGAGGAAGAAAGTGATTAAGCACCTGTAGTGGAAGGTAAATAGCCCACACCGTTTACCCACCTCTTAAATTATAAAAAAGCATTAGCGCAGCAGTCCGAGTGTTCCCTCTCTTAAGAGTTTTTGATGTAATTTCTTGGATCACTAATTTTGGATCATTGTATCTTGTTAGCACCGAGCGACCGGCAAACCCACCACTTATCCACAGTGTGATTTAAAACAAACGGACTCTGGAGCCGAGGCAAGCACGCAGAAGCTGTCTGGAGCCGCTTCCGCCGAGCAGACGGATGAATCAGACTTTTTTTAAAAGGAAGGACATTTGACATCTATAAAGTGCTGCATCAAAGAATAATCTGTTATATAAAAGGGAGTGAAGTAATGAGCACACGTAGAAGGCTAAAGTTGTTTTCCATTACTCTTTAGACATCTTGTTTGTCAAGCTGCTGCTTTAATGTAGCTGGATAGTTCAAGGTAGCTGCCCGACTCACAGCTAGCACGACTTTATATAATGTTGTTTATCCATAATCGCTCTAATTAACGCCACGTGGGTTAAAGTGGTGCTTTATGCACTGTCGAGTGTCTTTTTATATTACTGGGGAGCGAAGAAGGGGATGAGGAGAAAGGAGGGAGAAATATAAGATGTAGGTGGAGACTGAGAAACATGGAGGAAGTAATGGATTAAATATTTAAAGAAGAAGAAGGAGAGAAAAAGAGAAAGAAACTAGATGATAGAGACATGTAGGCTATACATTATGAGAAGGCGGAAAGCTGTTTTTAAAGTATAATCTAAATCCAACTAAACCTATGGCTGCATAATGGTGGGCATGTAGGTTTTACCGGCCTTTCTTTGGATTAAGTGTATTTCCTAAAAGGTTGAACTAATCTTCTAACACACGTCTTTTGTGTCACTGGATGTCCTTTAGCCAGTATATCTGTTCTGTCTTATTACTGAGATTTAGTCCAATTAGTCCTGCCTTCAGAGCAGCTCTGTCTGAGGACACCTTGCTCTAAATGAATCATTTCACTGATTTTCACCATCTTAAAAAAAACTGTCAAATTATTATCACTTTTGAATCAAAAGGAGAATGTAAAACCATTGATGTGTGAGTCACAGTCACAGAAGCTCTCTCCTAGCTGCAGCCTTGTGTCAGAAATCAGTGTTTCTATTAAAAAAAAAAGCCTTTGCAGCTATACAGCTATACAGTCGCCTTGACTGAAGTAATACATCATGTTGAATAGCACAAGTAAACGCATTGAAGATACAAAAGTGTCATTTTAGCAATAATTAATATCTGATGCTCTCTAGACACATCCTGGAACGGTGTGCTGTGTGTGTTAGTGTGTGTATACAGGTGTAGGTTTTTGATGGTGTTGTCAGTAATGAAGAGAAGGTTGGGTGTTATTGATGGAACAGCAGCTGCAGGCTCAGCACTTCCACTAGCTTTAAAACCTGGCAGGACAGTTCTTATCCAGGGCCGGACACCCGAGCTATACTCAGCTACCGTGTCTGCTCAGATTCTTCTTCCGATAGCTCAAATGTTTTTTCTTTGTAGTAGGAGACAGTGTTTAGAGGATTTATTGGAAAATTAAGTAAGGGTGGTATGTTTTTTTGGCAAGAGGGGAAATCTGCTAGTGTACTGTATGTGTGTGTGTGTGTGTGTGTGTGTGTGTGTGTGTGTGTGTGTTTGTCTGTCTACAGCTGCCATTCAGTAGAAAGTATTTAGGAAAGTATAGCTGCCACCTGCTAAAGCCAACAGATTGAGGCACAGAGCGTTCCCAATCACCTAACTTTTCCTGCTTTATTTGGGTAAACTTCTCTCTCGCTATCTGATGGCCTGATTCGATTAATTATCTTCCTGAGAAAAGTGAGCAGAACACATGAAACAGGAAGGTTCTTTCATAGCAGCTTCAGTTCAAAATGAGTCTAATCAACACTAGAGTCTACTATAGATCATAATTACAGATATCTTGTCGTTTCATCGTGGAAGGTAAGAGTTTACCAATTATGGTTCAAAACTATAATCACTGCTCTCGTGCAAATGAATTGTTGGGTTTAGGCAGTCAAAAGAAGGTAATAGGGAATGAGAGTTTGAATTAGTTTAATGCTGTTTTAGAAGAGAGATTGATTGATAGGTGGAATGCTATAAAAGAAGGCGCACAGCAGTTCAAAAGCTACAGGAATATGACTTTAAAACTGCTTTAATTAAATGTTTGACAAACTCTTCCAACTTCAGGTGTCACATACAAGAGTTTGTCTGTAAAGGCTTACATGTAATAACATATGGAAGTAAAATACATAGGTTAATTACATAAGTGAATATGAAGGCAGCAATCCCTGCCTATGCACTACCTACATACTCACATACTCATATGTATCAATAGTCATACATTTACACGCGCACACACACACACACACACACACATACAAATAGGACAGTAAAAGTGGTAGCTGTGTATGTATACATTTAAAAATTAAAACACTATTACATATCCAGTAGACATGCAGCAACATTAACATAAAAAAATGGTTTCTTTAGCTATTGAATGTTGCACTATGTTCACCAGCTAGTCGCTAACTAGTCTATTGTAGCTTACCCATTCTCTTGATGTTAATAGTTATGGTCACTGTCAAAAACCTAGTAGCAGTGTTATCCAGTCAGAATAAAATAAAAGTGGCTGGAGACAAAAAAAAAAAACAAACAAACAAACAAAACAGCTGTCTGGTGTGTGTGGAAACAATAGGTGCGTTTCCACTGCAGGAACTTCGGGGTAATTTTATGGGGCCAGCCCCGTTGGTGTGTGTCTCCACTGCAGGAACCTCCCCCATGGGGCCATTTACAGGAACTTTTACGGGGGCCAATGGAGTACCTACTCCATGGAGTACCTACTCCAGGGTAGGTACTCCATTCAGCCCTGAAAAGCTCCTAGGTGGGGCTCGAGGTTAACCCGGCACTGATTGGCTAAACCTAGAGCAGGCTCTGACGCCATCAGAAAGCACCATTTTTTAAAATCCAGCAGAAGGGGAGCATTAGCCTCACAGACACCGCTGTAAACAACAAGACAACAGCAAGAAGATGTACGACTGATGGACCGATGATGAGGTGCAGGCATTGATTACTGAAGAGATTCAGAGGGGGGTTTGTAATCACACAACGATTACGTGGTGATCAAAACTCATGATGTCACCGAGGGGTCCTACTCTGCAGTGGAGACACGGCCACTGAGAGGGACGGGTGAGAGGACGGTCCCTGTAGAAGTTCCTACCCCCCCTCCTCCTTTTACCAGGAACTCCTGCAGTGGAAACGCGGCTAATGTTGATGAGAGCAGTGAGACTCAAAGCCAAATGAATGAACTGGAAGATGCTAAAATGCTCTTTAAAAGTGAGATGTACTTCAGAATGAAGTGATAATGCTCTGTGGGATTGTTGCTATGAGAGACCCTTTCACATTGTTCCATGTACCAACATACTGATTAATGCAGTTTTATTGCTGAATTCCAGTATATCATATCCAAGCAGGAATGTAGTCCAGTAAGTCCACAATAAAAGCAGCTTACCCTGGTTACTTACATTTCAAATAACTCATATTAACAGTGCCTGTAAAAAGCAAAAGCATGCTGTCAACTACCAGCAACAAGAGGTGACTGAAAAGATGTTGAACTACAGCAAAGATTGTGGAAGTATTGCGAAAACCAGCGCAGAAAACACACTAGCTAAAATGCTATGTAGATACTACTAGCGTACATTATTGAATATGATGTTTGAACATACAGATGTTTCAGTATACTGGGTCTGTTTTCAACACACATATTGTGAAACAGAAAAAGTAAGATAGAACATTTCTTAATACAATTCTCATTACTATTTAATATCTTAAAAAATGGTTATATCTTTCTGAATGCGTTTTGTTGATTGATAACTTTATTAATAAAATTCAAAAATCCAAAAAAATCACTGCACTGCCATTTGATCTATTCTAGCAATTTCTTTCTCCAAGACAGTTTAGTAGCACTAAAGTTTTCAATCATCTGAAACATCAACAGAATCAAAGAGCCTCAGTCTACACATATTATTTCACAAATAAACACGTCAGGTTTTGGATTACAGTGTTTACATCAAAATGCTGTATTGCATCACAAAGTGACTGAGTGATGAAAGTTAGAGTTTAAAAGAAGAGTTAGACATCTCATATCGGAGGAGCTTTCATTCTCATCATTTGTTATTTATTCACCTGATTTCCTCTCTCTCTGTCTGGCTTTATTTGTTTTGACTTGTTTGGATATTTAGATCACATCTGTGTTTTCTCAGGAGCGCTAAGCGATGGTCGACCTGTGAAACAGAACGAGAGATAAAAGGCACATTGGATGGTTTAATTATATCAACTTAATTATAAGACATTTTCAGAGGATAATTACTGTGAAATATTAGCCCTCTCCCCCAGACCTTTATCATCTTGAATCTCAGGATATTAATGTGTACGTCTATGAAAAGTGGGTCAGTCAGGCTATATTTTCAAGGTAACACAGGTCATAGATACTTACTTCATCAATATCAATTTTGGCATGACTCCCAGAATATATCAACTTGTGTATGTCATGTTTTATGGACCAAAATGGTTTTGTCTTTTTCACCAAAAACATCATTCTAGCCATCACATCAAGAGTATGAGACACAGAGGAACAATTATATGCTAGACATTTTAATTAAAATGTGCCAAACATGCAAATTTTTTCCCCCATTAAGTCGACTTCCTGCATAAATAGTCTGATAGATTGTTAATATGAGGCAGATTTCCATCATGAGCTATATGTGCTACATAGCTGTAGAGAAGAATAGATGGATTTTGTTTACCATGTTCACTTTATAGCTGTTTAGTATAGGCATAGTGGATGTTGAATGGCACCAATCAGGATCTATCTCAGCTCTGGCTGTTTTTATGGCTTTGCAAAGAGGCTGTAATAAACTTTAAAGCACATAAACACTGTCAACTCAAGTTCTGCTCATTTATTTACAGAGTACATTTGAAAACAACAAAGTGCTTTTACAGAGAAACTACACACAGAATTTTAAAATATATGTATAGATAGTCTATTTTTATAATGTAGAAAAAATACTGAATAGGCAGCAGAGAGAACCATATGACTGATCATGAAGTCATAATGTTAATCTAATATGGAAATAAATTGTATCGTTTTTTTTCAAATGTCATTCTATCAATGCAAAAGCACAAAATATAAAAATAAAAATAAAGACACCATTCAAACATATTGTTGTATTCGTCATATTGAATGTATCTACAAATAAAAATAGTGATTGTGAATGTATTTTCCCCATAGATAAATAGAATACACTCTGCTTGCTCCCTCACAGCTTCATTAAGGATTAATCAAACATTTATTAATAACTGATGGTGAATTTATAGAGATGAATTATGATTCAGAATGTAAGGGTTAACTAATGCCACCACAAATCTCTACCATGTCAGTGGTACTCTGATACAGAACAATGTGTTCCTAATGAAGATGTAAATCTTTAATAACTGGTCACAAGTACATAGTTTCATTTGTTAAGTGGATTGATTATTTTCCTGAAACAGGGCTCTGTAGTGTTCAATAAAAGTGACTCAGAGAGGAGAGAATAATGCATTTGTGTTTGTGAGTATATACAGCAGCGGGGATGTGAATGAGGGATGGGTTAAATAGAAACTACAGTGCCCATGTTCATCATAGTGGAAAAACATGTCAGCCAGAGCAACAGTGTAACTTTTTAAATGTATTTTTAATTGTTTTTGGAAACACAAGGATAAGCTCTGATCTGTCCAGGGATACACAGATGATATTTGATTCATATATTGTTGATTTTGGATGTTTGTTAGGATTTGTTGCCAGTTGTGGAAACTGCAAAAAAAGAGCTTTTACCAATTAATATATATCCTTTCTTAATTTACAGGTATAAGTAAACAATCAGTACATATTATGAGTAAAACAGTGGAAACAGATGAAATAATATTCAGTTTGGCAGAGTTTTAGTAAGGGAACTTTTTATTGACTGGAATAGTGAGAAATACAATATGACATATGAGGTCATATGTTCATGATTCACTGTAAACATGAGTTAGAATAAAAGTGCACCCATGCTGGAGAGGGGTTTGAATATGATCAATATATGGAGGAAGTTTTAGCACCATTTGAACTTGTAACTGCTTGGAATAAGGATCAGTGATTGGTCAGCTAATGCCGAGATGGAGAACAGACTTGGGAGATCTGAACTAGGCCTGGTCCATGTAGTGCTTTAAAAACAAATACCCCCATTGTTACTGTTAAAATGAAATGTGCTCATTATGAATGGTCATGCACTGCATTACTAAAGCTGATTACCACAATCTCATTTATTTCAGCTAGGACTGCTTCACCTCCAATCCCCTCACAATATTAAGTTGATTACATCCTTCCATCATGTAGAAGTTGGAGTGTGAGTTTGTTTTAGCGTGCACAGATCCTGTAAACCGACTACATGCAGCCAATGGAGATGTTTAAATTGACTTTAAGTTAATATCACATTCAAAATGACCTTTTCTTTTCCCAAGCAGAGTTATTAGCACTGATTATACCAGTAAAAACGCCAGCTGTACAGTGGATCGCATATGCACAATGAAGCAGCTTGATGAATCGATGAATTTGCATCAGCTCCAAATAGCATTAACCTTATTTCACCTGAGAAACTCCAATCTCACCTCTGTCTGACCTGTAATTTAACAAGTCATTCTGGAGCTACTTTCTCATCCTCTCCGTTTTCTTTCTCAGCCTCTCATCCAAACCCTTTCTCTTTCTCTTTCTCTTTCTCTCTCCCTCGCACTGGTGATTTTAGACTCCTCATAGACGTATTCAAGGATATTTAAATTTCATCTCAGCACCCCTAAAAAATTCAAATGATTATTTTCTGAAATAATTATCAGCTTTCTAACGTTAGATTTTGCAACCTTTTCTGAAAAAATGCTTGTAAATTGAAAATCAGCACCACTCTACACCTTCTACCCACTCATAGTTTCAAACTGAGAGAAAGAGCTGTAGCTAGGTGATGAATCTAGGATTTTGTGGCACAAAAAAACACAAGTAAAGGCCTTTACAAAGTCAGGGCATGATGAATAAACAATATGAAAATGAGAAATGCACGCCTGCGCCTTTCTCCTTCTCCTCTCCAGATGACAGAGGGTCGATTCTGTAGACAGAAACATTGAACGCAGGTCGGAGTCAGTGTAGATTGAACGGATAGAAGTTTCTCCTCTTCTTATGTCGAGTGAGTAGGAAGAGGATAAGATGATCTCTGGCCTACGTTCAGCGTCTATGTACACAGAAGCAGCCATCTGTCAGCAGTAGCTCCTGGATACTGTTGGAAATTTGGAAATACTATTTTTTTTGTGTAAGTAACACTGCACTGTGTAATCAAATATTGCATAGATCAGCATAATTATAAACACCAGAGAATAGCAGCATGTCATATTCTCACTAGGGGTGGAGCCCTCCTGAAGGTCTGGTCCTAGAATCGCCCCTGCACCCTCGCCTAAATGGCCGTCATGAGTCATGCATTACATTTAAATGTTAAATACTAAGGTGGAGGTCATCAGCCATTGCACACCACATTACCGGCTAATAGTTCATATCTTAATACCCTTTACCAGCCTGGTTATATTCTCTCGGGTAGATATTAAGACCACAGAGCTTGAATGGAAGGCAGCAGTTGTATGACTCAGGCTTTCACGGTGGAGATTGATCGTGAAAGTGCAAAGTTGTTTGTTGGAGGAGACAGATTAGCTCTGCTGAGACGAGGAAAAGCTTTTCTTCGGAAAGGGAGAAAATATTCTGACACTGTATATGTAATAGAAGGAACAGAATTCGGCAAGAAGTTTACTCAGTTGTGAGGTGGTACACACAAACACAGACACATGCACCGCTTACTGGATGGGAGATGATCTGTGGCCCAGCAAGATATGTCTATACACAGCCTAGTTTCAAAAACGTGTGTGTGTGTGTGTGCATGCCTGTGTGTGTGTAGGTGTATTTGTATAAATCAGCACATATAATGCAGCAAGCAGCATTGCCTGTCTCAGACTCTCTCACACACTGCCTTTTAGTGAGCCATCAATTGCAAGCTAGAGCCTGACTGCTTCAGACTGCTCCGGTGCTTACTTAAGCTATTATAGATACATCAATAGATGCATTAAAAAACTCACAAAGGGATTCATTAAATTCATATGATTCACATCTTTCAACCACTTCAACATTGTCTGCATTTAAATAAATACTCCAAGCTGACCTGTTGACTTACCAAGCGATGTAGCTACTAACATTAATGATAGTGCATTCCACTTCAGTGCTCCAGTGTTGAGGCAATGGTGTACTGTTCATGCTGAGTCACTAACATGGTTTCCTGGAACACCTAAATTAGATTAATCCACCATTAATTTATTATTTACTCTACTATTACTTTACTCTTAGCCAAATATATAATTGCCTTTATCCCTATGTAGAACATGAGTATGGTAATAATAATGACGAATAAACAAAGTAGCACTAAAATTAAATGACATGTTTAAAATGTTAATCTGTTTATATAGTGGAATAATAATAGTTTTGGAATGGGGCATAAAATGTGAAATAAAATATTGGCTGTTGCTATGGACAAAGAAGTAAAGTGTATGAAACATATGAAGGTGACGAGCAAAAATTAAATAGGACATACATAATTAGATTATGTAACTGGAGGTTGAATGCAATGTACAATGTTCACTTCAGTTTAATGAAATACATCTTTGACAAGTGCAGGGCTTAAGTAAGTAAGTAAAATGTATTTATATAGCACTTTTCAAAGACAAAGGTCACAAAGTGCTTTACAAGAGAAAAGGTAATGCAACAGTCCACTCAAAACAGACACAACACACTGTTACTATAATATACATATATACACACATTCATATATATACATATATATATATATATATAAAGTGAAAGAACAATAATGTAATTAAAGCTGCAAGCAGCGATTAATAAGCCGGTAAATTAAGTCTGTCATGAGAAAGTCATCTGGATGTAATGTTTCTTTCAGTTTAGCGAATTTCCTCATCCCTACAGGATTCAGCTGTTCCTTAGGGTCATATTAACACGTGAGAGTGACACATTAAATTCATATTATTAACAGTGAATGCAAATACTTTGCTGACTTTTCTAACAGCTGACATGCTGACTTGTCAAATGCAAGTGTGACTTATTTCATTAGCGATGACTACATTTACATGTTCCCATGTCAGAGAGCTGCTATAGCTTTGCTGTTACTCAACATGGCTATCCTTGTATTAGTTACACCTGTGCTTTCCTGCTATAGATTCAATACTGTTTGGGAAAAAGAAGACAGCAGTTAGCTACCCATAAGTGTTCACCATATGTCACTGAATGTGCTTGTTAGCAGAGTAGCAGCAAAATGATATCAGAGGTTAGCATACCCAATGTTAGCTTAAATAGAGACAGTAGAGACAGGTGAATTTTGATTGATAGACATCTGACAGCTCCACCTAGCTAACACACACATGGAATTAGAGTATGAGTGGGCAGCTGTTAGCAGTGATAACACAAACCCAGTTAGCTAACGTTAGTGCTGAAAGTACTGACTGATTTCCTTATAACCTCTCAGTAATTTGTTTTACCTTTCCCAAAATTAAATGACACAAAGGATAATTGTTATGTTATCTTTGATAACAACTTTAAAAATACAATATGTACTTAACCTATTCTAATAATTAGCCTTAACGTTCAAGATGGTGTCAGCTACACAAGAAGATACAGTAGCTATGTTGTCTTTATAAGCCATGCTTTGGCATAGCTGACTTAACTAAGATTTAATGTTCATGTACAGTATGTGTTAATCAAAGGGGGATTACTGTGGTTCCCTCAGCAGATTTCTGGTTGTTGCTCAGATTCTTTGACAGCAGAGCCTTATCCACCAAAGCTAACTGTATCATTTCTTATAAATAGTCAATTCTTTGACGTCTTGCCGCTGACTAAAGTCCCAGCTGGGGTTGTAGCATTCTAACATCTAACAATGTAGATTCATGGCCTGAAGATAGAATAAAACAGTGTGTCTTTAAATACACCAATACCTTCAGGCACGGGCTATCTAACTAACTCATTGTGATTGGTTTAAGACTGGCTATCTTTGCTATATTATGCAGCAATATCAATGTATACAGTGTATAGAATGGTGCTCTTTTTAATGTTGTTTACAAAGCTCCACGAGCTTTCTTTCAACTAGTTTTAAGCCGCTGACAGGAGGCAGCCAAATGATGCTCATACTGCCAGGCAGCTTTTCATCCGTGTGAACAGGTCTTGTGTTCACATGTACCTGTGTCTGTGTCTGTGTGTGTGTGTGTGTGTGTGTCTGTAGGACTATAAGATCACTTTGTGTCCTCATGTGTGAGTTACCCAGCATGCAAGCTTGACAGCCCCGCTCTAATGGATGGTGTCCTCAGATGTAAAAAGGTGAACGCGAGTCCGACCGGAGTTTCACTCTGCAGTTTGTCACTACAAATTGGTGCTTGCGTGTGTGTGTGTGTGTGTGTGTGTGTGTGTGTGTGTGTGTGTGTGTGAGAGTGTGAGTTCTTGTATGTGTGTGCGTGTGTGTCTGTATGGGTGTTAAACAAAGAACTGCTTTGTTCAGCTTTATGGGCGGCTGTGTATGTATATGTGCATAATGTTAACTCTCCCAGTTTTCTGCATCTGTGCTGAAAACAGAGGCTTGATTTCAGCCTCCGGTTGGCCTTTGAAGAAATGAAGTGTCTACTTGCTTCAACTCATGCTGTGCTAGTTTGTTTAAAACTCTAAAAATACACACACTCCAAAACAGAAACATAAAAGCTGTACAGTTCTTATCTGTTCAAAATAGCCAACTGTCCAGATATTGTTTTGTCTTTATAAACTCTTGCTTGCAACATTTTTAATTGACTTCTTAATTTAGCAACTTTTTGAAACTCTTATAGATTTTAGTGCCTCATGTCTCCATAGAGAAAACTCTATTCAAACTCCCTTTTGGTGTTCTTGGGAAATATCAAAGTTGAATCTTGTCTTTACTGTACTTCTACAGTACAAAAGAATGTGTGGGTTTTGTCAGATTCAGATTTTTTTGAAGAAGTACAAGTTATTTCCACCTGGTTTGTATATCTCCAGGCTACCAAAAGTTGTATTTTGTAATGTACATCATAACAGAGAGAAGAAAGGGAGAACATTTAATAGAGTCCTTCAAAGTACAAGAACAATAAGCACTTCTAAATTCAATTTTGTTTTGTGTTTTTGAAAATAAATGTAGTAAGTCTACTGTAATAATAAATGTCTACTAATATCAGTGTCCTGTGCTACAACCTGCTCAGTTAAACTCACATCCTTAACAAGATACAGTACAAACTGACTGAATAATGAAATGAGTATAATAAGAGTGCAGATCATTTATGAATACTTTGTGGATGACAAAATCCCACATTAAAGTTGAAATGCTTACAAGATCACATACCTCAGTCAAAACTATTGTATAATGTGCAAAACAAAGCATGATTGTTTTTTACAGTGAGTGTGAATTAATTTAGAAAATAATTACAGTGTTTCTTGCTGTAAATATTAGTTCAGCTCCATTGAATTGGATTATATTCATGTTAATAGGTCAACCATGAGAAGACAGCTTATGCAAATGCTGTTTATATTTTCTGTTTAAAATGCAATGAACTTTGAGCACATTGAATAACTTGCGTCAGTGGTTAACACTGTTTCTTCACTGTAAGATGAAGTGGAAGCTGTGAATCGCCCAGAGGCTGAATGAGATTTATTTTAAACAAAGAGAACCTTCAGCCACCAACTTTGCAGAGGCGTCACATTTACTCCTATAATAATGAATGAAACTTACATTAATACAGCCGTCCAATTCTTTTTTCACAACCCACCTACCTTCTGTTATCTCATATGCTTGGTGTCAAATTAATGATTAGCAAGTACAGTAGGTAAGAATGGAAAAAGTGATCGAAGTTTTCTAACAAAACTGACCCGACTGCATGTTAGGCTGAATTCCTAATCAATATTTTTATTTTAATATTTGGTCAAATTACCATGGCTAATGTGAAAGGGGTGGATTGTAGTTACAAACCTGTTCCCCTCAGTTCTTCAGAGTATTTTAGTATCTTTTAGCTCATTACTGTATTGATTCATCACCACCAGTTCCGACCACAGATGTATTCAGAAGAAAAAGTCCAAGAAAAGGTCCAGCACCAAATAGGGAACAGACAAAGCTAGCTACTAGCTAGTGAATGTAGTAGGGCATTTATCAGCTAAAGATCCCAATATCATTTCTCTAGCATTTGTGAATACCAAAACAAAGGCGAGTTAGTATTGGTCAGTGCCAATCTTGTGCTGTCAGCTGCATATATCAATAGCAAACTGTTTCCTGCAGTACACATTTCAGTTTTATCTGATTCTTAATCTATTTATCCAGCCACTATTACATGTAATTAATAGGAACTATCCTTTAATCCCCTTAAAGAACCAGTGTGTAGGATTTTGCAGCATCTTGCTGTGATTAGGGCTGGGTATCGGTACTCAATACCTTTAAATCGATACCAGGTAGTATCAAAACGTCTCCTGTCAATCAATCCCTTTTGCACCCAGAGCCAGAAAATATGACTATTGGTATGGACTTGCTCACTGCCAAACAACGCAAGCGTTCTTCAGTCACTAAGTATTAATTTGAGGACTTTCAAAATGCTTTTGGGTAAAAATCTAATCATTTAGATGTAGAGGAGTAGTGTCATTTTATGCAATTTAATGCGTCTATTCACATCATGGGTATCAAATGAAGTACTCAGTTGGTATCAGTATCATTGTAAGGGTATATGAATTGGAACCGGTATCATGAGTTTTTAAATGATACCCAGCCCTAGCTATGATGTTGGAGATTGCAATCAACTGTAAACCCCTTCCCTCATATGTAGAAAAACTTATGGTTTCTCTAAAACTCAAAACTCCCTGTCTTAAAATCAGTGTTTGGTTTCTCCGTTTTAGGCTACTGTAGAATGGTGGGATACATGGAAAAACACACGCTCCCTGTGTAGACATAAAGGGCCCATTTTAAGGTAACAAAAATACAACAATTCTTATTTTCAGGTGATTATACTTAAAGCATAACGTTAAAGGTAAAACATACTTACACCGTATCCTGATATATAGCGAGCGAGCGAACCAGCGACAAAATCTCACACGAAACTGTCCTGATATGCAGCGTGACAAGTATATTCCAAACCCTGGTTCATGCTTGCTGTTCTCGGTTCTCTTGGTTCTCTCTCTATTAGCTAGCTTGTCAACAGGAAGCCGCAAGTACATTTCAACCATAGACTGTATAAAAGAAATGGACATAACATCCGTGACGTCACCCATTGGTTTATGGACTGCTGCTCGGAAGCCAATAGTTTTGAATCTGGCCAGCGCCATCTTGAAAATTTCAGGTGCATACTGGGAAAAATAAAAACACGGATTCTACTTATATGGGCATGAGGCGGGGCCATGGGCGGAGAGGGGAGGTTGCGAGGGCTGGATCTCGAGGACATAGGGCAATCAACCTGTCAATCACGATGTAGCCACGCCCTAATGCCAACATTTGACAAATGAATGTCATACTACATTGAAAAAGGCTTCAGACTAGCGATTCAGACCATAAACACATTTTGAAAACGTTTACTGAGGTTAGACATCAAGTGAGAAGTTGGTGAATTCTCCATTGACTTGTATTGAGACGGAAGTCCTTTTGACACCAAAACAGTCGCCCCCTGGTGGCCTTTTGCTAGAATGCAGTTCTAAGTTACTTCTGTGTTGGCCTTTTTTCAGAGGACCGGAACTCCTCGCCTGATTTCAACCAATAGGAAGTGTTTAGGGGCGGGACACGGCCACAAAATTTCGTCCAGAGAGACAGAGTGAGCGATTTTTTGGGGGTGGGCGTAATCTCTGGACAGGGCGATGTCGCTCACGGCATGTCAGGAAAGGCTGATTGAAAACTCATGCATTTTAATCACTTTTTTTTACTCGCTCATTCGCGTCGCTGTATGTCAGGATGCGTTGTTATGAATCTTTTATTTAATTTCTCCTGATATTTCTGCCAGTTGATCCCCTTAAATCTTACACACTGATCCTTTAATAAAACTGGCATCAGTAGTGGTTGTCACGTCCTAGCTCAGTCTGTATGATGGATAGATATAATCTTTCTCACTGGTGTCATATGTGTGTCCGGCCTGCATTCTGCTGCATTGAAAAGAAACCGGCTGTGCTGCAAAGCAGATGGATGGACTCGTCACAGTCGTGTCTTCAGGTGTGAGCTGCCAACTAACCAGCAGCATTTGACCTATTTAATGTCAGTGGTGCTGATACTTTCTCTAGGCTTTCTTTCTTTCTTTCTCTCTCTCACCATCCTCTATCAGGGCTCAAGTTTTTCTAAAGGTTGTGCTTACTTCGGGGGTGTTTTTGTTTGAGTCAGAAACGCCAATTTAAAAAGGCAATATGCAGGTAACTTTTAATCTGATTTAAATAATGCTGACCGTGTCATTTCTCAGATTTATTTCACAGATTAGTATTAAAGGGAATAATTCAACTGAAAAAGCAGAGATGGGTTTTGTTTCACTTTCTTTTGAAAGTCAATATAATAATTATTTAACAGCATCAAAGCATTAGATGACCATAAATCACTTAAATACTACCTATGTACAATATAGATTTGCATGATAATCTGATAGAATCTTAAAATGAAAATTGCACACAAGAAAAACAGAGGAGCAAAAGGGATAGGGAGAGCTTTCTAGATGTACATCAACTGTTGCTAAACAAGCAGCAGTAGTATTAAGAATAGCATAAACTTATTTTATATTATTACTTATATTTTTAAATGAATGCTGACAATGAATGACTCAAATAATGGTTGTGTTTGTCCATATTAAAACAAAGCCATAGAGCTAGCACAACGCCTTTGGACTTAAGGCTCCTAATGCATCCATTACAGGTGAAATGTCATCACATTTTACAGGATCAGAGATCATATGTGCACATCATTAAAGTGTGGCTGTAATTCTAATGTTCTCACACAGGGAAATAAGCCATTCCCTGAGGCTGTTTACTTTAAGGTAGATTTTGTTTTCAGTTCATGGTTGTCTTTGTAATTATTTATCTGATCTAACAAACTTTGATCGCTTTAACTTCAAATGTTTTGGTAGGAATGAGTAAAATTTGGACCATATCTTGCAGGAACATTGATGATGAAAGTTATTTTTTATAAACCCCTAGGAGACATTTTGTCCTTTTGATCATCATTAAGTTTTACATAATTAAACAGGATTGAAGGTCTGCCTCCATGCTAACAGCTCTGTGAGGCTGTACTTAAACACAGCAGTGCTTTGAGCTAAATGCTATGTCAGCTTGCTAACATGCTCACAATGACAATGCTAATCTTCTTAGTTTTATGTGTGAACATGCTAATTTTTTAAATTAACACAAAGTACAATTGACCCATACTAGTTCACCTAATAATTCAATTGAATAATTATTATATTTTTGAAAAAATGCCCCAATGTCTTACAAAACTGCATGATCAACAATGCTGGTTTAAAATACACTCTTGTAATGATGTCAGAAAACCACATGAACACAACAACACTCTGGTTTGGGATCTTTACTGTTATCTGCAGTTACACAGAGCACAGAGCAGTGACAGGTCTCTCTCTCTCTCTGGGGATTTATGAAATAACATAAAATACAATAAGAGTAAATAAATCCTGTCCCCTATCATCCTTACACTGCAGGGTATGTTACCAACACAAATACACTATGTAGGTTAACATTCTAAATAGACGCTGTGTGTGAATTCTATAACTAAAACTACATTACCCATAATGCCAGTGAGCATGAGTGTCCACTGTACACTATCCATGTAAAATCAGTAAAATACAATACCTGACCTAACTAAATTGTACAAAATTAACCCAACAAAACTTCAACGTATTACAAAGCCCTTAGTTTCCTGTATTCATACATTAACTTCATAGTGCACTTTGAGCATGAAACGCTAAACCCCATCTGTGTACCGGCACCTCTCGGTTAATTTCTGACTGAGAGAAATTGCTTCTGTAAACAAGTGTGAACTGAGCCAGTTCCAACATTTATGAAAATGAAATAACACGAGCGAGGAGAGAACACATTTTCATAATTGATGTCAAACCAGAATTTAAGTCAAGCCAATGTCATTTATACAGTCCCACATCACAAATCACATATTTGCCTCAGGCGGTTTTACATTATGTACACCAGTACAACATGCTCTGTCCTAAGAGCCTTGACTCAACAACATTAAGACAACATAAACATGTATAACACTGTCAACTATAATGTAACAACTTCATTACACCCTAATGAGTGATTCATTAATAATTTGAGTTTTATGGAAGGGAAAACATCATCAGGAAACATCAACACCAGTTAGTACAGTTTCACCTGTACTACTGAAGCTAGTGGGGGTTAATTGTCTTTTCAAGGGCACACAGCAGTAGTAACACTTCCAGCAGTGATGTCTACGGCCAGATCACAATCTGCTCTGTCTTGTGGCCTGGAAATCTCCACAGGGTGCAGTGTGAAGCAGCTTGTAGGTCCACTTCATGGACCTCACACTCATTTTAGTTTTTTGGTTTGTCAGCCATCCAAAGACAAGCACATACTGTATCTCAGCTTCTGTACATCTGAGGAATTAAATCTGTGATCTGCCTGTAAGTTTGAGGATGTGTTTGTGTGTTTGTCGTTCATTTAAACTTAGCACACGGCTTAACATCAGCATGTCACAGAAGGAAAACATTTGGAGCGTGAATGTCTAAGGAGAGCCATATCCTGAAAAGATCTTCTGTCTGGTATTTGGGATTCAGTGTGTGCACTTTAATATCCCCATGTCATTCAGGTTTAGCTATATCTGCTATTTGAGGATTAACACTTCCTGACAACGGCAAACATTGTGTTTCCTCATCTTTAGCAGATCACACAGGGAATACCAATAAGCTTTTTTTTTTTGCATTATCTAAAGAATGGGTTTTGTGAGGAGGAGTTGTGATGTCCCATTGGCACAGGCCCAGGGCCTTGAGGGAGCTTAGCCTCCCCAGTTGTATTCTTTGCACCCTCTGTTTTAGCTTTATGTATCTGTAGAAAAATAGCAGCTATTATCTTAGGCAATATGCATGTATGCTAGTACTGAAACGGAGCGGAGGAGATCAATAGATCAGAGACAGACAGAACATATCACTTAGTTTGGTTTCTTAGGCTGCTTGCTTTTCATGGTTGTAAATAGAAGTTTGGGCCCTCATTCGACACACAATACACAGGCAGAACGGAAATGACAGGGATGTGTGTGTGAGAGAGAGACAGAAAGAGAGCTCCAAGCCACAAACAGCTGCTTCTACGCCTACCCTTTGATTCTGAAACAGTAGCCTTATGTTGTGGTTATTTCGTCTTTCTGAGGCTATTGCATGGTTAAATCAATTGATTTGATTTTATGAAAAAAATTGGCATCTTGCATTGTTTAACAGCCCCCTCAGTCTCTTTATCCCGGTGCTGAGCCTGTATAGGCATTCTCACAATACCAATGGTATACCAATGCTATGATCTTTACCGCAATGCTTCCAGGTTCATTTCAATGGATCTCTGACCACATTTTAGATTGAATAAAGTCATTGTCAGTCAGTTCAGCATACTAAAGCCCTTCTGGATTGTTAAACCTCATGTCTCACAAAGAGATACTTGTGTTTGTAGGTGAACTTTGATTTTAGGATTAAGGAGCTTCAGCAGCTTGGCATTCTTGCTACCCCATCTACACCTCACATAGTTGAGTTTTGGGTCTGCAGTACAAGCCACATGGAAATAATGAACAAAAGGTGCATAAATATCAAGGAACAACCTTTTCAATCAAATGAATCATCATTCCCTCGGACAAGTGGGTCACCCAGATGGTTCAAGCAATGAAAAAGGGAAGAGATGTTGTACTGGAGGAGAACAAGTCAAAAACACTACTTGAGAGGAAGTGCATTAAAATGAAAACAAAAAACTTGATGACCTTGTGCAAGAACACATTGACAAATTCACCAATCATGTATATAACAGCTCAAATTTCAGAAGCCACCGAGGGAGAACCTGACTGAGAAGGATGTGTTCATCCACATTGATTATTGTAAAAACTAGAGCTGCAAGTATAACAGGAAAGTGAAATACACCTATTTTGATGGGAAAAACCAACAAGTGAAGCTATACAGTGGGATCAAATACCTGTGGGAGATGTGTGCAGTGTCCTCAAGAACCTGACAGACAGGATTGTGGCTTATGGAACTAACATCCCAGACACCCTATATGAACAACTAACAGCACATTTATTGGTGAGGCTGTACATGGTGACGATGGATGAGATTAGTTCAGGCCTTGAATTGATCCCTCTGTTGATAAAAACAGCGCCTGAAACTATGATGGTATGTCAATGTGACATGAGCTTTAACAAGTTATTAGTTTGTTTAACTTAACCAATGATTGATTCATATGCTACTTATAACATTTACATTGGATACATTTTATTAGATCAAATTATTGATCATGTGTGACCAAGTCAGTGTCTGAGATGGATCTTACCCTATTCACACTCATTTCATTCGTACTATTCATTTTCTGCTTATTAAAAGCCAAAATTAACACAACCAGGGGTTATCCAGACCTGGGAAGTATGCTGCTTTTTTGGTGCATGTGGATACTTTTTCCCGAAAGAATTCAACTTCAGAGAAGGAGAGAAAGTGGAGTGAGAGAAGCAGGATGCAGAGCCAGAAGCTGTTTTAGAAGTGGGAAAGTGGGTCCTTGTAGAATATGATGTAGAACTATTCCCAGGCACCATCACACAGATACATCGAACTAGTTTGAGCTACGGACTCCACACTATGAGATTTGAAGGAGAGACAGTGTGGTACTTGGTCAAAATGTTTGCTTATGTTTTGGTTTATATACAGTATATTCTGTACATGGATGAATCTAAAGTTATGGGACCCCATGGGGTCATGGTATACTGTAGACTAGGGATATGTCTTGCATATACATTCCACTAACATGAGAATATGTTTTGCTTGTAAGGATTTTGAATGTATACGCCAGGCACATCCAAACTATTCCACAAAGGCCCATGTGTCTGCAGGTTTTTGTTCCAATCAATCAAGAGCACATGATTCGACCAATCAACTGTCTGAAGACAGAGATCAGCTGATTAAATGAGCCAAGTCTGGTGTGCTCCTGCTTGGTTGGAATGAAAACCTGCAGCCACATGGCCCTTTGTGGAATAGTTTGGACAGCTCTTGTATACGAGTTTAAGGAATCCTGAATGAATAACCTGTTGTATGTGATCACGGACACACCTCCAACACAGCTGTGGACCATCATGCTATTGAGCACTGTGTCACTTTGTGATTGATATGACTTGAGAAAGGTCCTTGTGACCTAAACGTCAACTCATTTTAATAAATCAATGCAGATGTGATGAGTGTGTGCAGGAATTGACTTTTTTGTCATTGGAATTGGATCTTCAGGGGATTTGATTCCCTGCACCACAAAATATACAAGTGGTGTGATGTTGTCTCCTACTCATCTTGGATTTGTTAGATACCCAGGATACAATAATGTTTTCTCTCTATCTCTCTCTCAAGCTCTTAATATTGGTGTTTGTCAAGGAGCATTAGGCCAGCCAAACACACAAGGACTGTGTGACTCCCTCTTCTATCCCTTCTGGTTGCCAAAATAGGTGTTGCACAATATGTCTGTACAAACTGTCTGCTCTATTCTGTTCAAAGGCAAGAGTTCGGCTCAAATGAATGTGAGGGTTCAGAGAAAATTACCTCATCTGAAGAACTCTGTTTCTATGTGGCCTTCTTCTTCTATTCTTAAAAAGGAAACTTTGTTGTCTAGCTGATTAAAATCCTCCAAAAATGTCAATTTGTTGGTCCATTGAATAAAAAAAGTATATTTATATAACTCTACAGACATTTTGACTCTTGTCTCTGATCAATCTTAAGCTGGACTCTTGTTTGTATTAGTATTACTTCTGTTAAAAGCTTTTGCTGTTCAGTGTTCAGTTGTATGAAGTTGGTTTGATGTTCCACTTTGGTCTTGACTTTGTTGCTTTTTATCCTTTTCTACTGCCAGAAAAATCCAAGGCGCCTGAAATCAGAGGCATATGTGGGTATAATATGAAGTTGAAGTGCTTAAAAAGTTCATAAAACATTTCTGGGTGAACCTTTGAAGTACAGTAGCACAGTTTTTTGGATATTACCAAAACATTGTTGTGAGTAGAATTTGATTTGTTGAATAAAAAAGTTTCATTATTTGAGGGATACCATTGTTGAAATGATAAAAAATCCCATATAGATTAAGCTGCATCCATTAGTTTTTAGATGTAACAATTGACAAAGCTGAATTTGGCTTCCTTGTAGTTTTCAATAAAAGCAAACATCACTTCTGTCCTCTGATATACCAGCAAACTGTGTTGTGCTTACATAATACCCTCATAGTGAAACGTGGCAATTCCTGTAAGTAGAAGTATTTGCAATATTCCCAATTTTCACTATTTGATACTGTATATTTTCAGTTTTTAAAGGTACTTATCCAAGACTGGCTTATTATTAACATTGATACCCTAACCTTGATGATTCTAGAGGTGCTACAGTCACAGTGTTAACACTTCAGTCACAACCTTTTAAAGCTCCTGTTCAATTCCATCTATGTTATAGCTAAGAGGGATGAAGAATAATAGATGATACAATTTCACGTTATGTGGAATTCAAAGGCGGGTTGAAGAACAAC
Source organism: Scomber japonicus (assembly GCF_027409825.1). Classification (NCBI taxonomy): domain Eukaryota; kingdom Metazoa; phylum Chordata; class Actinopteri; order Scombriformes; family Scombridae; genus Scomber; species Scomber japonicus. The sequence continues at coordinate 23,810,005 of NC_070592.1, read as the reverse complement.
CCAAGTTCAGTTCAGTTCCAGGGCATTTTCTGCCATGTAATGGTCTGCTTTGGAGTTTCTCTGGGGAACACTAACAGTGTGATGGCTCAGGATGAAACATCGTCTAGTATCCTGTGGACGTGTCATCTGTAGTGCCAGCTGATGACTGTGACACTGCCTCCTCTCAATTAGAGGATGTCTGTAGTGTGATACTGGACCACAGTTACCTGCCAACTCACTTTAGGAGACAGGCAAAGAGTACTGAAGTACATTAACTGCTCATCAATGCAGCCTTTAACCACATTGTTTGGTCCAACATAGGTTCAGAGGATGTACTCCATACCATACCATGCTGACCATATTATTGAAAATCAGCACAGCAGTAACAGTCGTCACTTTTACACCCTCGCATTAGTTGTCAGCAACTTCCACAAGTTGAGGCAGTACCACATTGCCAAAGTTCACACTCTGCAATTGCAAAGTGGTAGCTTGAAAAAGAAGCTGTAAAAATATACTGTTTCAAGGATATTCATGTTCAGAACAAAAGGTGTTAACATGTGGCTGAAAAGGGTGAAATGGAGAGGAACTGAGTTTGTCTAAAACAGTGAACAACTTTAACTTCACTAGCTGCACTTGAACCCAATTATTTTATGTTTACATATGACTGCACTGTACAGTATATCAAAAATAGATCTCATTATATAGATTATACGATATTACACAATATTACTGAGAGTCTCTTCTAGATTTCATAACTTCTGTTTGTATTTTTCTTGTTTGCTAATGGCTTGACCTCATTTAACTGTAGCCATACTCTATTTTGGTCAAGTAAAATGAACACATTAACAACAAATGTGTGGTCTAACCTAATGTAACCTACACCAAATTGAGTTCAGGGCTCAAATTAAAAGATTTGAATCATTACGAGGCAACTTAGCAGACCTAAAATAAGAAAAAAAATACATTCTGTACATGAACTATGCAATGATGCATTTTTAAAACTAAGCTTTGGTCATTCCGATTTTTTTTTGTATGAATGTTTAAATGTGGTCTCTCACAAATTGTATCTTGGCTGCCTTTTCATTTGACTTGCGAGCACCACCATGGTTTTTGGACCTTGTCATCCCGCTCTGTATCTAGAACTTGGTGATGTTGCTGAGATAATTTTTAATACCTGGAGAAAGAAAAAAAAATCTTTATTAACAAAATGCTCTTTGTAAAGTTCTTGGTTAGAGCAATAAACAATCAGGGTATTGAAGGAAAAATAAATGCCATCTGTTTTGATAGCTAATTAATTGTTTAAAGTGATTTAACATTTAAAGTCCAAATGTCTAACATTTACTTTACATTTGGAATATTTCTCAGTTATCAATTAAAAATGTGTCTTTGAGTCTATAAACTTCAAAAACTAAATACTGACACATTAAAAATGAAAGTGTGGAGGCAAAACTAGAAGATTATTATCAAGGTGATGCGCTCTTAGACTGAAAGGCCAAAGGAACATAGAAATAAAAATCAAATCATCTGAAATGTCCCATTGGGAAAAAAACATATATATAATAACACAGATATATATTTACAACATCAAGCATTCAAAATACTATTTGGTAAGTTGTGTGCATAAGACATAATTCATTCCCACATTTTGATGAATGCGTGTGCAGGAGATAAGTGTTTATACAGAGAGCCAGCCTTTATCCCCGGAGCATCAAGTGCTGCAGCTTATTAACTTTTAATATATTTTCAAGTGAGAAAGTAACCATGTAGTAACCCAATATGTGGTCAATTTATCCAAATAACCAGTCAGTCATCTCCGCTACTAGCAGCTGGAGTCCTGCATCATCATCCCCGACACCACATGATCCGATCTGTGCAGCTCTTTGGTGATTTACCGCCAGCTCTAATGCCACCGCAACATTTTGATATATGATATAATTCCTTTAGGAAGATAAATGTTGGTCTCAAAGATGAAATCTAACAATTGTAGCTGCCACATTAGTTTGACTGAATGTAAAGTGAAGCATCATGTTTTCAGTGGACAGAACAACAGCCCTGCCTCTGCGGCTCTGTGTGTGCTGATATGGCTTCTAATGACTTCTGTGCCTGAACACTGCAACACAAATCAAACGCAAGAACACACAAAATTGAACAAAAGTCAACTCTAAAATCAGAGTTACATTGTTAACTATCCAAATACCCACAGACTGACAGCGCTCACACTGAGACCAGTTAACAACCATCAACTTCTGCCCACAATTTAATAACCTGCGCTGCTGTTTTTCTCATTTTCCCTTGCATGATTTGAAAATGAATGCAAAAGATGAAACGCTTGACATCTATCTGCTATGTGCTTGAATAGAAGAGTTCATCAAAAGGCACACAAACAAGACTGAAGAAAGTTTTTTTTTCTTCTTTATGTTTTCCGTGTGGGTGAGAAAGAGAGAGAGAATTTTGTGTGTGAGAAGGCGTTGGGGATTTGTTGAGTGAAACAGAGGCGGAAAGAGAGAAAAAAAATGATCACGTTGGTCAGTTCATCTTTACTGTGGGCTGCGATAGCGACGAGAGCTCTCCAACTTAACCATAGGTCTTCCTAATGCTGTGAAATTACCCCATATTATCTCTCTCTTGGAGGACAGAAATGCCACTACATCATTGAGTAGACCACATAATGAGAATGCACACATACACACACAATCCCGCACACACACACACACACACACACGCACAAGGCTGCAATTGCTTGAGCCATATTTCTGTGTACGGGAGACAATAATAAAACATGGCTTTGTAGGAAGGCATCAAAGAAAATGATCGCTGATCCACACCAATGTGACGTGACATGCATTTTGATCAAATACGCTGTTCCCTGTGCGTGTGCGTGCGGCAGGAATGCTCACGACATTCTCACGTATGCGCGGGCGTACACACACACACACACACACACACACACACACAAAAGCTGTGCACAGCTGCTAATGAGGAGCCAAAGGGGGCTCTCGCTCAGCAGCCAATTATCCTGTCCCTTCGGAGGAACAGTCTACGTGTGTGTGTGTGTGTGTGTGTGTGTGTGTGTGTGTGTGTGTGTGTGTGTGTGTGTGTGTGTGTGTATGTGTGTGTGTGTGTGTGTGTGTGCAGATGTTTGGAGCCACTCTGGTTTTCTCTATGCCAATACGACAACAATCTTATTTACATAATCTTTCAGCACTAATTACGTCTATACCGCTTATGAAATGTTTCCCACTCGTAAAAAAAACAGCCAATGTTGAACCTCACTAGAATTTATCAGCTTAGAAAAGTTAAAAAAAAAAAAAAAAAAAAAAGCAATGAAGATGGCTCTTTTATTTCAGGCCTCACCCCTTATTTTGCATCAGCGCTGTCATTGTGATGTTTAGATCTGTCTGTTTGATGACCACAACTGGGTTGATCATAAATTATGAATAGAGTTTTGGAGTGTAAATACACAAAATAATAAAGAAAAAAAAAAGGGGGGGGGGGCTGTCAATGCTACAAAAGGCAGAGTATTTCAGTCGTGAATGTGCGTTTTGCATCAGCAGTTTGTCGCCGTTGTATCATGCATTGACACGGTGCAGTAGCAAGCTGTTGATGTACTGTATCTGCAATGGCCTATTCAGACAGGTGTGTATTGTTTAAGTGTGTGTGTGTGTGTGTGTGTGTGTGTGTGTGTGTGTGTGTGTGTGTTTGCGCGTTGCTGTTTCCCACCGATTCTCCAAACCTCTTAAAGGATAATCACGCTACAAAAGGATCATTCTTTCTTCCCCACTGTTGCATTTCTCATCCACTTAAGCTCATTTAGCCAAAGTGTTCCATGGTGAGAAGCGTCAATTTGACAGGTCTGAATGGGAATCTATGTGAATGCGACTGTCAGTGTATGAGTGTGTTTATGCATGTGTGTGTGTGTGTGTGAGAGAGAGAGAGGTGTAGTGTAAAAGAATCTGTGGTAAGTGTAATTGTGTCATTGTGAGCATGGCTGCCTGGTTAGAGGATGAGGTACTTCACATTAACACTCCCCTCCTATCTAAATTGCTTCCAGCTGAATTATTAGCATATTCAAAGGCCAATTTAGGCCTGACATAGAGACTCCACTTCAACAATGTGACAGTACAGTAACACGGCCATTCTGGTCATGTTTCTGCTAAATGTGTGTATGAGATGTAAATGTATGTACGTGTGCATGTACGTGTGTGTGTGTGTGTGTGTGTGTGTGTGTGTGTGTGTGTGCTGGTGCATTTGTTTGTATTTGCAGCCTGGGCGTTCGCCAGCTTGTCAATAAGAGTTAAAGGAGTGCAGAGGAACAGATGATTCTCCAGGGTCTGCGCTGACCCTTTGAACTGAAATGCAAATCGTGGCAAGGGAGAGCCTTCACAAACTATCCGTCAACACGCGTGTGTATCTCTGTTGGTGCGTGCGTTACGAGCATGCACTTTGGCCAAAAATGGTTACTGTGTTTGCCCCGACGCCTGCGTGTGGCTGTGTCATTGTAAAATGCGAGAGTGCAGGCATGTGTGTAAAAGTGTGTGTTAAGCCATTTGTATTTCATCGCCCAGAGCGATCCGTGGCCAAACAGATCCCATCATGTTTGTGTTAAGAGACCAGATAGGCTTCGCTCCCCCTCCAGGCTCGCTTTGTATGCTCATGCTCGTTTTAGCCAGCTTGGATGGATTATAGCATCCACTCAGTCCAAGCTCTGGACCTGCACTGACATTCTTGGCTCGTGGAGTTTTTGGAGGGTTTTTTTTTTTTTTTTTTGGATGTTGGTGTCAAACATGCACGTGCTTCAGCAGTTCAGGGTCAGCCAGCTATAGTCTGAGAGAAAGATTGATGTATGTTATAGCCAGGTTTGTCCAGTTATTCAGCTGAGATACAACAATTTTTGAAGCAAGGTGATGAATGTACTATTTTATCATTGATAAATAATTACTAAACAGAAAATATCATATATATATAATACATCAACATTGGAGAAGTTCATGAACACGTTAAAAAAAAGAGTATAGCGCCAGGAGAACCACAAGTATCTTTACTAGTTGATACTTATCAAAGTTGTTAAAAAACTGTGAACTGTCGCTTGAAGTCAACTTTTAGGCCTAAGTAAAAATGAATGTTTTATTGATATCTTTCAGTTGAACACTTGCTGACATTAGCTTTATCATTTTGGGTGTAATTCGGGTGTAAAAATAATAATTTCTGATTTTTTTTTCCTCTACATATTTGTCCTTCCTTCTTCATCATTGCTCACTCTAATTATAGAAAGTAATTAAATACGTAAGTACAGTATGATATCACAGTAACTTTACCTATATTTGGGGTTAATTAGGAATGCATCAGTTGAAAATCATGTTTTATGGAGCGTTGCTGCATATCTCTCTCTCTCTCTCTCTCTCTCTCTCTCTCTGAATTCACAAGAAATCTACACAACACAACAACTTCCTGACAGTAGTAGTTTGGAGTGTAATCAAAAGTCATTGGACAAATGTATCTTTATCCTCAATAAAGTACCAAAGAAAACATTTAAGCAATAAGTCCAATGATATAAATCAATTAATTTAATGTCCTCTTAATTTCAAGAATAACTTGGAGACAAAAAGAGTTGCTTGCTAACTATAGTCTTATTTCATCACAGTTAAAAAATAAGTTAGAAATGCAGAATAGAGGAAAAGTTCAGTTGCACTACACTGACTTTTTAGGGTGATTAAAATATAGTTTGCTTTCCTCAGTGTTATCAGATTCATACTATTTTTAAAATAGAATAGAATATGATTCAGTGTGGGCGCCTGCAACAAAGCAAAAAGTGTTTTTAATCCTGTAAAGAAATGCAGAAGCCAGTGTGCTCAGTCAGTTTCACAACTAATAAATTCAGTGAACCTAAAGGCAACTCATGTAGATGAAAACTGATAACCAAAAAGTAAAATTCCTTTTTGGACTCTTGTGTAGAACAAGAGGAAATGTATGTATTTAGTTTTGCAGATTAATGCTTGAAGCTTTTTGCCTTATAACTCACTATAAAGCAATGCAGGTTTTTGTGATGTTTCTGAAATGAAGTCATCAATAAATAACATAAGGGCACAGTGTATTTTTTGGTAGGGCAGCAGAAAAATGTGTTCGCTTATGAATTTCCCTGCTGGTGCATTGAATTTATTTATTCTCCCGTACTGATGAGACAGCGTACACTTTCTGCAGACACTCGCAGAAGCTGGAAGGGAATATTAACCTTAACTCTTTCCCCACAACTGATGAGATTTTCCAGCAAGCAAACGTTTTCACTGTTATGGATCATCTGACAAAAACAGGTCACCCACTGGAATGCAGTGGCATGGAGAGCATTATGTACCAGACTACCCAGAAAAATGCCCAGCCTGATGTATACAGCTGAATGAGCATGGGAACTATTGATGGACTCAGACTCCAGTCAGTCACTTTTCAGTCAATATTACGAATCTAATCTGGATGAGGACAACAGTCACTGCAGTGAGGACACAGGCCGATTATTACACCAAAAAACATAAATAAAATTAGAAGTCGATATTCTTCTTGAAGATGGTCCATCTTTGACAAAAAAAAGCTGTTTTCTTAGTTTTTTGTCCATGTGTTATTGGGTATAAAACTAGAAGCTTTCTTTTGATATAGTGGGTGTTTACATAATTAAGTTAAAAGATTTTTTGTCTAAAATGCAGGCAGTGGTTGGCAACTTTAAAAAATTACCCTGGTGGAGAAAGCGTTAAAGACCTTTATGCACCAAGGACGAAACAAATAAAACAGAAATGTGGAATATTAGTTAGAATTTTCACATTTAAACCTTTTAACACCAAGTGCAACACAAATTATTAAGTGCCATGTATTCCACTGAAAATGAAAAGTTTGCACCGTCGCACAATCATCGATTAATCATTGTTATTGACTCTTCAAGCAGCAGCAGTAGCAGCAATGAGCTTATGATACATCTTTTGACTAAAAAGAAGGGAGAACCTTATAATCGCCTGTTACAGGAGCTAAAAATGTACAATGGGCACTTCAGGGACTACTTTAGCATACTGTAGGATACAGGGCAGTTCAAGGCCTTTCTGGAGATGATGGCCTCTTCCTTCAATAAACAGAAGACCAACTACAGAGAACCAATAAATCCTCAACACACATCTGGCATTGTGTTTGGCAGCACACATTTAGCGTGATCTGTTTAGTATCGGTTGTCATTAAACTGTTAGGAGCATTTTAATGTTGCAGAACTAAATGGAACCACTTTATATAGTGCTGGCTCATCAAACCTTTACTATTTTATCTGCTAAGTAACTAGAAACTGTAACCATTAACCTAGTGTAGAGAAAAAGGTACAAGATTTTTTGCGTCTTGTTGAATGTTGAGTCAAAATAGAACAGTCATACTCAAGTGATGTATGACTGTTGTCTTCCCGTCGACCAGGCAATTTTTGTCCTCCCGGGTGAAAATGTACCTGGTTTGGTTTGACTGTTTATGAAGCATAAGGTATAAATGGTCACCCAATTCTTTGTTAGACATTTTTAGCCAACTTCATTTTAACTTTACACTGATTTCAATAGGCCTCATTTTTTTAAGTTAACGGGTCAATTTTGAATTTAGAACTACAGAGAGGTACGTCCAAATTAAATGAACTGTATCAGGTATGCTTTTTACCCTTTCAGAGTGGATGTGGACCTCATCAAAGTTACATATGAGAGTGTTTGGACATTACCCACTTTGACTATTTTTGGTTGTTGGTTGTAGCAGTGGAATAATCAAAAAGTAAGGAAGCTACAATGGCCTTTAAAAAAAAAAAAACGTTTTTAATATAATAAACCCACACTTAGCTTTACACACTGGAGACAGGCTCATTATTTCAAGTGTGCAATGGTTTTCATCATTCATAACTGCACTGAACAAAGGGGCTTAGAAAACTTTTACATTTATGTGGGATTTATTAGCACAATTATTCGCACTTGGTCTGAAAAGACCTTTAGACGGTACTTTTTTGGGAAAAGCTGTAAGGGGGGAAAAACAACTCTCACATCCCTGTTGTCACTGAGATCTACAACCTGAATATAGAGACCTATTGTATGACCCATAAAACGTTTGTGTTGGTGCTTTTCACCCAAATGAGGTTTATTTTATAGTGGTGTTATAATGCTCTATAGTAGTGTGGCGCCTGCAACAAGCAGCACATACAATATTCCTGGTTAAATATTCAGGCTTTTAGCGGTGGATTCACACTGTCTTGTGTCAGTATGGAAAGAAGCTGTCACACTGATCCCCTTAAACTATCTTCCTTTGGCCACTGTCAGGTCTCATTGCATACTGACATGTTGCAGTGGCTGCCTGTGTGTAGCTGTGTAACAGTGTGTGTGCGTATGTGCGTGTGCGTGTGTGTGTGTGCGTGCGGTTTGCAGTTTTACAAAAATAGATGGGAGGTCGAGCATCCCTCAAATGCGTTGTTGACCTTGTTAAGCCTTTTCCTCTGCTCGCCCTCGCAGTCTGTCTCTGTCCTTTTGTCTCTTTCTGTTCCACCACGCTGACACAAAGAGGAAAAGACAGTTTCCACTGGGCGTTGTCCTCTAATGGACGTTTCTCCGAGTATCCTACCCCCAGAAGGTTTACAGATTCGCACTGCTAATAGCCCTCTGCTCTGCAATCCGCACTCACATTTCATTTCTGTATCCAGCTTCTACTCGAGTATCTTCCTCTTTTATCAGGCCCTTGACTCCTGCTCAGTAGTTTCTTACAAAGTGCAGCCGTTAGCTCCTTTGTTTGGTTTGCTGTGCACACAGCTAGGGAGGCTGGGATTTCTGTTTAACAAGTGTTTATTTGTGCTCATTGAGGAGTCCAGCTAAGAAAACATGAGGCAGTGTGTGCGGACCTCCTGGGAGAGGCCGCGCTCGCCAGATATAAAAATCATAAATCAGTGACGGAGGAGGGGAAAATGTTGATGCCATAGATCCTTTGTAGACTGGTTCTCAGGGCCAACAGAGGTGTGAGGTTTGCATGGTCCAGCAGAGTAAACAAATACTGCCTACCGAAGAGATGCTGATTGTCTACAAATGTCTCCAACATGATACTGAACATCACATTGAGTGGTAACCTGAGACCCTGCTGTGTTATACCTATTATTTAGGTGTATCTCTGCACTGTTTTTTCAGTCTATACAGCAGCACAAGAGATAAGCTTCAATTTAAAGGAATAGTTAAGAATAGTAAGAAGAGTAGGAACTTTTTAAACAAACAAGATACAATGTGTCAACTAGTGAGCTACAGAGCTGCTACGCTAAGCTAAACTTGCTGGCACTCGCGATGCAAATATGGGAATGGTATCAATCTTCTCATCTACCTCTCCAAGTGAATTAGTGTATTTACCAACACGTGGAACTATTACATTTTTCTCATCTCATTAAAAAAAGTGTTAACACAGTGTTAGCATGATATCTGGCAGACAAGGAGCTTCCTTCCAGAGACTGAAAAGTCAGTTGAAGAGCTGAACTATACTGTCCATGCTGTGACCAAAAGGTAGCTAGCTTAGTTTAGCATAAAAAAAAGTGGGAGCAACTAGGCTTACTCCAAAGTAATGTCACAAAGGTGAAAAGGCTAGCTGTTTCCTGATTCCAATCTTTATGCTAAGCTAAGTCAATGTTTAATGCTAACCATGTGGCTGTAGCATTATATAGTATGCTACTGTACAGCTGTGAGAGTTTTAATTGTTGTCAAGGGGCTTTTTGACCAACCTATTTCAGACAATAGTTGTTTGTCGCTGGTTTTAGTCTCTTACACTTGGCACAAAGGAACTCAGGAAGTCAGAAACCTTGACCAAAGTGTGAATGTCACATTAGAAAGGTAATAAAAGTCCTATCGTCATTTAAAAAATATTACCTGAGTCTGACCCAGAAAGGATCAAATCTGCTTCTATTTCTAGCCGGTTTGATTACTGCAATGCTCTTTAGTCTCAGCAAGCTATTGATCAGTGACAGCTCATGTATAATGCATGTGTTCTGACAAAGACCAGACGCAGAGCCCATATTACCCGTATTTTAACGCCTTTGCATTGGTTATCTGTCTGTCAGTGAATTTATTTTAAGATTGTTCCCCTGCTTAAGAGATAAGTGGCTCCTACTGTAGGTCCCTCGCATCCTTCAACTCAAGCCTTTTGATTGCTCTTGAAGCTACATTTAAAAGAAATGGAGAGCTTTTGTATTCTGCCTGTGTTTTACAATGCTCTAAATCATATTTTTTTTATCCTTTCTTTCATTTAAACATATCCTTGCCTTATTGTACATTTTATTCAATTGTAGAGTTTTTACATTTTTTTGTAAAACATTATTTGGCACCTTGTGTCGCATTTTATGTAAGAAATAAGGCATAGAAACAAAGTAAAATACTATTATTTAAAAAATATATATATATACATTTTCCTGCATACAAATATACCCTCAAACCTTTAACAAGCATGACTCCAAGCATGGTCTAATCCTGTCTTCTCCAGTGCACCACATACAGTATGTTGCACAATTATGCATGTGGATCACGTCACAATAGCATAAGCCTAAAAGAGATGTATCAATAGGAAGAAAAATAAAAGGTGAGCAGTCATAAAAAATTGAAATCTGAGCAGAGCATCAGAATATGTGCACACACATAGTAACATAGACAGCTGTAGCAGCACCTCCACCATCCACGAACATGTTCTGACATTATTGGATGGTGGAGAAACAACAAGCAGAGTTTGGCACACATAGGTTTCACTCATAGGAAATCCTTTGGGAACGACACTGCGGCGTAGTCAGATATGGGCAATGCAAACCACATTTTGGACAGCCAAAATGAATTCCTCATATACACAGTAGACATTATGGATTGCTTTATATGGCATGTTGTCAACCGAGTTCACCGATGAGGAAACGCAACAAAGTGAGGCAGATTCTCAGGCTATCGCTTCACTTTCAGGAGCAGCGCTGCGAGACTGAGCCACCGGGAACCAACTGATAGTTTTCCCAACAGTGCCAACAGAAAGTGAGTCACTGTGCTGCAGTGAGTTTCAGCAGGGACTGTTTTTGTTGGACTGTGATACTGATGCCAGCACAGGAGGAGTGCACATGTGTGTGACTATGGGGATTCAAACTTTCTTTGGAAAAACAACCAAGACGAAGTAGAAAGAGGAATACAGTATTATATTCCAATATGTGACATGGTGCACTAATAATCAGGTAGACATGTTGGTCCAATTCATACTGGCACATATAAAATACTGTGAGAGAGGCTCTTTTAGAAGAAGAGCTCTGATTTTTCTTTTAGAATAAAATGTACAATTACTCCAGTGCTAAGGATTGTTATAGTTTAATGGACTACACAGACAGGACATTCAGCCAATTCGTGGTGAATAAGTAGGAAAGGGTCTCTATGAATGTACCCCCAGAGCTCCAAAGAGGCCATCCACTATAGCTGCTGGCTGGACCGTAGAACTACACATCACAAAAACTGCTAAATTATTCAATGTGGTAAGCAGGGCTGGAAATCATGATAGGCTCCACCAAACAGGGACGGACAACCACATTAAACACTGCAGCACCACAATGACAGCTTAACACATTCTCTACTGTCTCGAGCTTTACAATGCTGGCCTCAAAAAGTATTTAATGCCTGTTCTCTAAGTTGTACATGAGAGGATAAAGAGCATAAATCCTGGAGAGGTGAGCAATAGAAAACCCATGGTAGGGAATTCGTTTTACGGTCCCATATAGAAGTTTTAGAGGTCTAAAGTAACTCAGAACATTGTCTCTTTTTATCTATGAATTTCACCAAATTACGTAATTCTCTTTCTGTGGTATTATTAGGAAATTATGGGACCTGTGAAATAAAAGGTCACCAAAAAGTACATCATTTATTCTTTACACACAGAGAAAGTCAAAAGACACCTATAACTCATGCCATCAGTTAAGAACTACCTAACGTGATGGTAGTAGTAGATCAGTAATATAATGTCAGACATCCACTGGGAGTCATTAGGTCTGATAATTGCACTATATAATACTATAATAAATAGCACTATGAGGCCATTGTGCAGACCCTGGATACTCAATACCATTCCCTCATATATTTCCCAGATTCACAAGATGATAATGGCTTCATATCTATTGAGAAACAAATTCTGCAGCATTTTCATAAACAGCATGGGGGAAGTCAAACACCTTTTTATATAGCCTCAATTGCCTTACTCGAAAGTCGATCAGCACAGCTTCCAATAGACAAGTGAAGACGTTCCCTTTTCTCATTTTGCAAGTCCAATATTTAAATCCGCACACAGCTCATGTTCTGATGACAGCAGAACAAGAAAGTGATGAAAGGATCATCTCTTAACAGCCTAGTGATGAATCAAAGAATCTTGGTTTGGTGTACTTCAGGATAACAAGATATCAGGACAAATAACAGGTATTTGTTATGTTCTGGGAGTGTATGTGTATTTGTTCCCAGTAGTTCAGTGCAGGACATTCAGTCAGGTGGAATAAAGCAACATAAAGACTTGATTGTGAGAGTGACAGAAAGCTTGTGTTAGCTTGTGATGTCTTTTAGCTCGGTTGTCTGGGAGAGTAATGGCTTACCAGAAAGTTACAGCAACTGTGGACAAAGAGTGAAATGGACAAAAACAATCTATCAATCTGTTCAAGTGAAGCTGGGTGACATTACACCTTCAGATACATTGTTGTGATCACTCTATTTATTTTTCTTCATTTATTTCTTCATTTCTCCCCCCCATTCATTCATGCAAGCCATGCTATTTACAGGCAGCAGCTCTGCTAATACTCCTCCATGTATGCATCAGTTATTCCACAGTGGCTTCCCTGTAAACAAGCAGAAGCTGCAGTCTTCCAGGAATTATTATTATATAATTATTATATAATTAGCAGTCAGTCTCACTACCAAGGGATGAGTCTCAAGGGCTACAGAGGGCTTAATAAATGTGTAAAACCTGGTAATGCTGTAGAGGGAGTCTTGACCAGGTTCTTGAAAAATGGAAGTAATTACATATGTAACAGTAGTAATTTCATTACAGATACTGTAATAATGTTTCACAGAATGCATTAGTGCACAGCACTGGTCTTGATTGATTTAAACTTTACCACTTGCTGTGTAGTATTACAGTCTTCTTTTAATGGAGGTATCATTGATTATGTATACAGATACAACCCTGTATCTCAACCCTGTAGTGTTGGCCTACATTCATCATAATACTCTCTTTTTAAATCTTATCTTTATCTTTTATTAAACTTTATCTCTTTCATGTCAATTTACTTTTGTTTTGTCTTTTTTAATCTATTTTAATGTTTCTATTCTAACTTTTAATAAACTTTCTCATATTTTTTAGTTTCCCTTATTTATTTTATTTTATTTTAGATTGTTATTATACATCTTAAATCTTTGTTTGTTTGTTGTTTTTAAAAAAACATTTTTATCTTTGTAATTATTTTTAATTGTTTTTGTTCCGTCATCATTTTTGTTCCTTTTCATGATGTTCTTGACCTACACTTGTTCTGTCTTATTATCAGCTTGTCAATCAACAGTGAAGTACTTCTAATAGTGACAACAACACTTATCATTGTATTCTCATTTTTTCTTTTTTTGTCAGAATATTGCTTCTTTTCTGCACCGTTCGGTTGCACAAGCGACATCTACCAGTCTTGCTTGATCTCTCTTATATTTGGTGTTGCTTCCATGATGAAACCCCACTCACACACTCCCGAACACTTCACTCTTTCAAAGTTTGTGGATAAATGAACATGGTCGCCACCACAAATGAAACTTTTCATATCTTTTAAGACTTCGGGCCTGTTCTTTTTTCCCCCATGTTGATAATATGTTTGTGAGACCTACTGTAGATCTCAACATGGTAACTCTTCCTTTCTTTATTCACTTTTATTTCTCCAGTGAGCACAGAAAATGTCACACAGATGTATTTACACACCTCATGTTGCACTGCGCTCAATTGCCGCAAGGTGTAAAACATGAGATAATGGAAGCATTTCATAAATAATGCAAAAGAAGAGTCAGGTGCCTCCGTGTATGTGTGTAGCATGTGCTGCTTGTGTGTGTGTGTCCATATCATGCAAGAAATAGACTGCCCTGTCAGCACCAGCGCTCCTCCTCCTCCTCCCCAGTGCCTCCCTGACACCGAAAAGAGACCCCAAGATACAGGTTTAATCCCCTCTGTCCCTCCCTCCCTCCCTCCTTTCATTCCTCCTTTCATTCCTCCACATAAACATATACACAACACACATTCACCTATACACACATGCATTGCCCAGACACCCTCCATCAGGTTTTAATCTCAGCAGCAGTGCTCTTGCAGTGTGCTCCTCCTTCCCCACTGGCTGAGAGAGAGAGAGAGAGAGAGAGAGAGAGAGAGAGAATATAGAGGAGACAAATGACTCATTTTATGGTGCAGGAAAATTACCGCCTAAGAGATATTACAAGGTGTATGTACACATTTATTGTAGGAGGAGATGAGATTTAGAGCGCATTTGTGTGAGAGAATAACATATAATAGGAGAGGGAGAGAAAGTGTGCATGTGTGGCTGTTTTGCAAATGAGGGAGTCTTGGCTGGATCGCAGTTGTTCTGTGTCCTGTACAGATGGTTTGAACGTACAGTGTGTAGTGTGATGTATACAGTGGCACACATGCCCGCAGGACATGTCCCCGCTCTAATCGATAGAGAACAGAGGAGGAGGATGAAGAAGAGACAGTGAAAATCTATTGCAGTCTGCAGGATATCTGCTCCCTCTATGAGAAAAATGCACTTTAGCAGCTTCTTGGTTCATTGGCTTGGCCCAGGAGGGAAGACATTACAGGGTGTGATGCAGGACCTCTTTTCAATCAAGTCTGTTCACAATGCGGTCCACAACCCACAAGGATGCACAGATGCTTTTACACAAACAAAAGAAAAGAGAAATGAAGAACAAAGCAATTGGATGTTTATTCTTGTGTGCTTTAGGCCTCCCAAAACCCCAAAGATACTCAGGGCTGAAACTGCTTCTATTGTACTAATGATTTGACTGATTTAATTCCAAAATAAAAACTCAGAGTTCTTCATTCTTGTAAAATATCTTTTGAATAGATGAAATGAAAAGAAAAAAAAACTCCATCATTTAGCTTCACAATCTAGAAATATATATGTTTTCGCATCCAAATGCCATTTCCCCATGCTCCTCTAAAAACTTTTCCCCCACATGACCTGATATAGATTTCTGCTTGATGTTGCTACATATGAACAGTATTAACCCCCTAGTGGGAAGGGGTTGGCTTTGCTGCCTGTTTGGTAATGGCTGAGTGGGCATTTCCATTTGAAAACCCAGAAGGGAATGCAAATGGAGGAGTTGCCCTTGTTGAGGTTCAGGTATGGTTAGTGTTATACAACTCAAAGACTTGGGTTTAGGATAAGGGTTAGGAGGGGTTAAGGAAAGATCATGGTTACAGTTAATAAAAAGGAAAATGTTATTGGTCATCTATATATTGGGCACACTATTTCCTACATTGACGCTGAACACTAGTGTTGGATGTGAACTGGGAGATGTACAATCATTCAATAAGAACATGATCTTCAGGATTCTACGCTCCTACCAACAGTCAGCATTTCTTTTGGTAATGACCTTTCCTTAAATGGAGTTATTGCAACTGAAGTTCAGGAAAAAGAAACTACACCAATCTCCTGTTTGTCTCAGTCCTTAAAACCCTCCCCAAAACCCCTTTCTTCTTCACTCTCAATACAGGAACCACAGGGGGACGATGAAGTGGAATCTCATCGAGACGTGCCCACACCCTGAGTCTCACTCCTTGGGCTCCTTGACATTCCCTTGACTCCCCATTCATCCCCTCACAATTGACCCCCTTCATTTCTCCCCTCGACCATCAACCATCCCATCATACGCAACCCTCATAACCGTCAAACCAAATAAACTATTGTACTGTACAATTGGCGTGGTCCTTTAGTTGCCAACCTCTAATCATAACCTAACCGTTTTATTTGCTATAACTACAATCTTTCCTTAACCATAACCAAACCACAGTTACAATGTGAAGCTACTGTACAAAAACAAGAATTTAAAGAACTGTCATTAAAAACGTAATCCTGGTCTTGCAGAATCATCTAATATTGATGTTCATCAATGTTCTTCTCTGGCGATAGTGTTTTCCGATGCAAACCATGTTCTTCAGTCCATCCACCATAAACTCCTCACTATGTAGTTTTGCACAGTATAACGAAGTCATGCTACTTTTGTCTCTAGTAAAAGGACCGTTATTAATAGCACAAGCTAAAATTTGCTTGTCAGGAGAAGGTAAACCTGTCATTGTTAAACATTTAAAGATTGGTCTCTAGAAATGTTCACTCCATTTGAGATTCAAGCATTCTCCGACAGACTTCCAGTTCAAAGTTAATCAATCTGGTTAATATGTATTTATTACCTCCATTGCACCTGAGGCATCATTCATTTTCGGTGCAGAGTGTGGAGCAATTTTGTGCCTTTAATCTGTTGTGAGACAATGAAATCAATGAATTTTGATGGCAATTAAACAAACGTTCCGTTGGTACTCTATAATCTTGGTTTTACACATAGCAGTAGCATTTCAACTCCTGCAATTATTGAGAAATCAATACAAATATTAATGAAAAATATTATTGGCAGATATGTGTATTCATTTACCAACCTTATTCAGTTTTCAAAGCACCCGCTGGATCATATTGATATGTGAAGCAGTATTAGCTATTACTGGCCATCATGTTTTTACCTCAACATTCTGATGTAGTACTCCATAATCCACCCCAGTTCCTGTTGTGTGAGCATAAAAATTCCTTTAAATGCCATATTTTGCTCTGCGGTTTTCTGATGATTAATTTGACTCAGAAGGCACTATCCTGCCTCAGCAGAAAAAGAAAGGAGCTCAAATGAACAGGTCCTGACCCCCTAATCTTCCATTCGTGGAAAAAGAATGCGGTACAAGGTTCTTTTTGAATTCATTTATCTCCATGACTCTTTCCGAGTTTTCTTTTGCAGAACTAAATGGAAAAAAAGAAAGTAAGTGAGGAAATGTGCTATATCTCAGAGCAAAGTTTATTTTCTATGTGAAGAAGGAGAGTCGGCGGTGTTTTTTTATGTTTGTCTGTTCTTAGTTCTTCAACAGATATACTGGACTCTGCTTGTACAAACAACAGTGCGGTTTGAACTGCACGCTAGATGGATGTCATGGTCTGTACATCTGAATGACAGGAAGGCTGCTTATCATGTTCCTCATCGTCAGGCTACTGACATCTGTCACCTTCGCTCTTTCTCCTTCCCCTCTGCTCGCCTCTCCTTCTCTGTGCCTCTCTAACACACACCTATAAGCACTCGCACACATACACACACTGTTCTGCTAGCGCAGAGTCCCCACTTCCAAAGCATCTCTGCCACTTATCTCTCTCATCACTCAAACTGTTTCGCAGTAGCACTCCTCCTTCCTCTGTGGCGCGGGGGAATGAAAAGAACGAGACGGCCGAAAAGGGAAAGGGAAGGGGACGATTCATTCATTCGGGAGGGCTCATATGTTCTGAAAGGTGCTGCTTTGGCAGCAAAAACTTTCCTCTGACATGTGTCCAATTGATACTTTGAAATAGCTGCCCACTCAGCAGAAGTGATGGGACAATTCCCCTCGTCTGCAGATTGGGAGATGAGAGTGTGATGTTAAGGAAGAGAGAGCGTTGGAAATGGTCACTGCCAACTGAAAACTCAGAATATCACCTGCAGCGGTTGTCCGGGTTGTTATCGATTGTCGTCCACTTCCCACTCATCATCATCAATGTCAGCCACCCTGTCAGCCCCATCGCCGTCATCGTCGTCGTTATTTACACAAGTGCCACTCGTCCTCATCGTCATTATCTTCTTATCGTCTTCATCAGTACCTGAAGCAGTTTAATCTATAAATACTGTAATTGTCATAATGCAGGTCAGTTCATGTCATGTTGTGATTGCCTGAAGTTGTGAATGTATGTTTCAAAGCAGCTTTAACATTATCAAATCGAGGGCTGAGCAAAGGCCCCATTCAAACTCGTCAATGATCACGACCATCATTGCTAAGTGTTTGCACAAGTGCAATGTAAGGTCAACATTTCAATACAAAGTACAAAAGCTCACTGAATGCATTGATTAATATGAAAATGATGTGAATCATAGGTTATGGCCTTCACAAAGGTGTTGTGGAAGGTCATGGTGGCTCAACACCTTATTAGCCAATTAGGCTCCTATTTTCCTCAAACTGGGCGAAACAACGTGTGTTACCAGCAAACTTTTGCAATCTCAATGATGACACATGGTGAACCAGATGCAGCTTGGTGCAATGTAGAAGACAGGCTGAATACATTATTAGTAGGAGGAACACCAACCTCGGTAATGTCCCATCACCTGAGCTCTCATGCTTTAAAAGTAGCAGACAGATGCAGACAGATGCAGACTGAGCTCTCTGAGAGACACAACAAAAGTTCATTTCCAAACACACAAACATCAGTATATATAATCTCTAATATGCTGTCAGTGTAATCTCCTTTCTGGATATTAATTCATGTTTCAGAAATGTCTCACTGATATTCCTGTCGATAAATGAGCAACTACTAAAATGTGTTTATTAGTATTTGCCTTATTTCAATATTATTAAATTGTTTACAGAAGGTATGTTTATTTAGTTGTAAGAACCTGCTTTGATAATGTAGTAGCCTCATACTACATCTATATAAGGTGCTAGCCTCATACTACATCTACATAATGTGGTAACCTCATACTACATCTACATATGGTAGTAGCCTCATATTACATCTACATAAGGTAGTAGCATCATACTACATATACATAAGGTAGTAGCATCATACTACACCTACATATGGTAGAAGCCTCAAACTACATCTACATATGGTAGTAGCCTCATACTACATCTACATAAGGTGGTAGCCTCATACTATATCAGTATGAGACTACTACTGCAACTATTTTGTATCTTGCTCCAATAATCCTCCTGACATTACATGAAAAAATATGTTTTACCTCAAGAAGACACAGATTTTGGACTTTTTTGTAATAGCTCCCAATGATTTCACTGTTAAACTATTGATTTATCACTCATATGAATCTCCTCTCCTTACATGGCACGACTTTTATACATGCAGTTTGAAGTTCTTTACATTGTGATAAAACAGAATCATCCATGTGTGAGCTCTGTATGACCCCCTACTGCAGCATTATACATCCCAAACCAACACTATGAACCTCATAAGCAACATTATGCATGTCTTATGTGAACTACCTTGTCCCAGCTCATCACTTGCTGCTATTAAAGCCAAATACATGATCTCAGCTCTTAATGTTGTAATGTTTTAATCATGTACTGCTCTAGATGAAAGGTTGGAATATAGCACCTCTAACAAATAAGATAAATTAATTTCTTAGCAGCTAATTAAGAAATCTGTGTGATCCAGCTTGGATGCAACCTTCTTTTCAGTGCATATGATGACCACTGATTAGTGCAAATAGTTTTTTAAAGTTTACTTTTCTTCATTTTCTCGGAGGACTCATTCAACCAGTCAGGCTTTGTGAACTGACATTTTCAACAGGATGACCTTTACCCAGAAAGAAGTTACGTAATGACAAGGTACATTTTTAAACGAGTAATTGGGAAGACTTTTTCATACGTGCTTAATTAAGCACAATTAAGGTTACAGACTAGAAATGAACTCTTGAAGCATGCAGAGTGAAGAAAATTACAGTCATTAATAGGAAAACACTGGATTTGGCGGTGCTGTGCTGTTCAGACGCAGCTCTGATTGGTCGAGCAGCTTGAAGCGGAACATCAGCGAAGCGGCAGTCCGTCATCATGTGTGACAGTGAGTTTGCAAGTCAGTAAGCGTTGAGTAAAAACAATAAGAACACCCAGACAGGTATGAGGAGAGGATCATTGAGCTTTTCTAAACCATGATCAGCCACGCGTGAAATACTGCGCCGCTATATGCTCACCTCCTCTTTAGGTGGAATGGAGTCAGTCTTTCATGCACCAGACTGTAGCCTCACTTCTCACAGGAGAGGTGGAAATGTGCTGACTTTCATTTCACACACACACACACACACACACACGCAAGCACTTCCACAAAGAAACAAACACAGCAAACTCAATAAGAAGATTACGATGGCTCATTTTCTGTCTCAACTCAAGGGGAAGATTACTAGATTCCCACAGCAAATTAGCTCAAATGAATGGTTCATTATCAGTGTGAAACATGGTGGCAGTGGGATGTCATCATTATGGCCTCTCTTGGTTGGCTTGATTAATCATGTAATCGGCGAGACCAGCTTCGATTGCACCACATACCGCAGTGGTGTGGAGCACAATCTGAGATGTTGGGTTTTTTTTTTTTTTGTTTTTTGTTTTTTTTACTACCTCCCTTCCAGCAAGGAGATATATTGTTAATGATATGTTTGTTTTTTACTGTAAATAACAAAAAAAAGAAGAAAAAAACTGCTTTAGCTTTAAAGAAGAAGAAGAAGAAGAACAAACTGGAGAGATATTTTTCCATCTCTGCCTGACTCGTCAATTGTCTTCCTCAGCTTTTCCCCTCCTGTCTCCCTATTCTTTTCTGTCTCATGTCTCCCAGATGTTTATTTACAACACAAAGAAGGCGCTTTAATGATGCCGCGGGGTTGTCAATATAATCAGAGAGCGATCCTCTTCATCCTCGCAAGCTGTCAGGAAAAACAAAGGCCTACAAGTTACAGTTACAGCGCCGGCAACATGAACTGGCACCCACGCTGAAGCGCTCTGTTTCCACCGCGTTACCGGGACAAAGTTAGGAACAAAAGCTCTGTCAAGACAGTCTGACATTGTCTTCGGATGGATCCCTCTGTGTGTGTAGTGTGTTTACATCTGCTAACAGCCTTCCCTCCCTTTTTTTTTATTTCTTCTTTTGCCGAAAAGCCTCTCCGCAGCGGCCTAATGATGGGCGGCTCATGACAGATTTGGGTACATTGTGGGGAATGGCTCGGAAAAGATCAGCCGACTTTAGGAGTAAAAATAGATACTGTAGCCTTGATGCTATTTTAAGGTTGGTTTTTTTTTGTCGTTTTGAATAATTAAAGCTTTGAGTTTGACGATGTGCATGCATGTGTGTACAGCTGTGTGTGTGTAATTACTGGCATTTGCGTAGCCGAGCGTCTCATTACAGTGAAGAGCCTCGCAGAGAGGACAAGGTCAAGGCTCAATTTATCATCGTTTGCTTCTTAGGGTGAAGTGTGTGTGTGTGTGTGTGTAGTGGAAGTGTAGACACACAGAATATGAAAATCTCTCCTGCCTACTACGTGAGGTAAAAACACCAGCTTCATTTCACACTCCGTCATCAGACACTAACTGATACTCGGAGATTTATTTATTCACTTTGAATTAAAAGCCAGTTTGTGAGTAATCGAGTTTGAGGAATAATGAAAAATGACACGTCTCGAACAAGCGCGCATGAGATCAGCCGTCATCTCATCAGTGATGGACGTGGGGGGTGCAGTGGGGGGTGGGTGGGGGCCCAAACTCAAGCATTCTGAAATATTTTCTCCCCTCCGCTGCCCACATCTTCATTAATGTCCAGAAGCCTGCGGATGAATCCAGCAGCGCTCTTCCGGGCGATCCTCCAAACACGTCCGACAGACCTCGCCGCTCCTCCTGAGAGTCACGCCGCTTCTATCAAACCCAAACCTGCGAGTTAAGACGAAAATGTGACAGTATGCGATAATTGGAACTAATTGGATGACATTATACATTCAGATTTGCTGTTTACTCGCCGCGTCTCGACACATCAACGGCTCGTCATCCGGGGCGCCGTCTGATATCGGTGCAAATGAGCTGCGTGTCAGCGACAGAGGCGACAAAACGGAAGAGGGAGAAGTCGAAATTGCGTTTCCTGTTTTGCAACTGTTCAAGAAAGTTCTCTAATTAGGCTTATCTAGGTGGGTAATAAATCAAAAGTGAACCAAAGCAAAGGGGACCCACACGTTGGAATGCTCAGATCTATTAATAAATGATGAAATATGAGACAGACAGAGCAATTATTAGCTTTCTTAAACATCGTTTACACACCAAACAGGCTCTACATAATGCATGGGGCTGTTTTTAATGGCGCAGATCAAAGGAAATCACAGTCCCAGTGGTGCCACTGTTAAACTGACTGCAATTAAATAAATCACAAACAAAGAACAGTCATGTAGCAGTCCACGGTCCTCCGAGTGTGTCCCCGATGAAAGATACAAAGAGTCAGTGTTAATAAGTGGGTGGCAGGATCTCAGGGTCCCTCCGGACGACGAATTGAGAGTTGTACATATTATGAAAAGTCATTTGTAATAAAGGATATTATTGGATGGATCAATCACGTCCACATTAATATGCTTATTGCATCCGGACATTATCTGGATCTCAAGACAGGCCCTCGATTCAATCTCAGCCCAGCATCCATTTTGTGTCAGTCAATCAAACAAGTAAATTGCTTGTATGGCAATCAGTTCGCTCGCCCGCCACGAAGCCCTGACAGTGTTGTGATTACTCTCTCTGCTCATTCGTTTCTAATGCCTCGCCGTTTTACTGTCACTGCTCTACCACCAATCACAAGAGATGCCAAAAGATCAAGTGCGTGTGTGTGTGTGTGTGTGTGTGTGTGAAGGCCGTGTGCACATGCGTGTCGACCCATGATGAATCCAAGCTCACGGCTCTCTACATTCCAAC